>NW_004949130.1:670107-679539 GCF_000317375.1 Microtus ochrogaster
TGCAGACCCTGCCCAGATGCATGCTTCCCCGCAATCTGCAGACCCTGCCCAGATGCATGCTTCCCCGCAATCTGCAGACCCTGCCCAGATGCATGTGTTCCACAGGCAGGTGTTTTTGGATGGCATTCTGTTGTTCCTGTTTGCAGTCCTGCGGATGGAACCCACAATCTTGTGCAAGCACTCTTCTTCTTAGTGACATCCACGGTCTTGTGATGCATCCCAGGCTGGCGTTGAACTGATAACAATTCTGGCTCAACCTACTGAGTGCTGGGATTGTCAGAGTGCATCGCCACACTTGGCTTCCTCCTGGTGCTTTTGAAAGTTTTGCCGAGATCTCTCAGGTATCCAGAACAGGTGCAGTGAATCAGGACTTGCCCCCCGGAGACTTTACTATGGTTACATTCTTCATGGAACACTCTGCCTTCCTCGTCAAGTAGAAAGTTCTAGAAGGGTTCACACTAGGCATTCGACTGGAGTACTTGAAGGTGATGGCCTGGTGTGGTTGAATTAAGTGATGCACTTTGGGTTGTGGACGTGGCAGATTCTGTCCCCACTATTTCCTGTTCGCCCTGCTTGCAGGCTCCTCCTGGCATAGGTAAGGGTGAGGTGGCTTCTGTGGTCTCCTCGGGTCCTCTGTCTCCCAGAATGGCCTCCTGGCTGCCGAGTCTGTCTCTGTGACATTTTTAAGGTGCTCTCTCGTAGGAATAGATGTTTCCAGTAGACTTAGAGAGTTATATAGGCTGGTCAGCCTGTGGCTGGCCACAGCTTACGGAAGGGCTATTGGATTTCCCCTGTTCTGTGGAAATAGCCTCCTTTCTTGCATGGGCCACTATCTCAGAGACACTGGGGCAAATTTCCCATGGATAGTCCTCCCTTGCACAGTATGGCTCTCACTAGAATCAATCTTTTTCCTAGGGGTTAGTGGCTCCAGCGCTGAGATTGGAGTGGGAGGAGAGAATCCTGGCAATTTGCTTTTTCCTTCTTACTTTGATCTGTTTAACTGTCCTTTGCTTAAGCGTGAAGTTATAAAATAAAAAATGCTAGGGACTGCTCACTCTTTTGATAAATGCTCATCTTGAAAAGGGGTTGGAGGAGAAGAAAGGGTTCTGAGTTTAATGAAGAGCTTTATTGTCAACGAAGCTGTTCAAGGGTCAGACTGAACAAGAGCCACTGTCTGCAGGAGAGGTTCAAGGATAGAGCGCACAAGGAGTTTTACTTTGCAAGGAACTAATCAAGACCTAGGCGCCCCTCCAAGGCTGCAGGTTTCCCTAGTCTCTGCTCTGGCATCCCCCCCCCCCTTTGCCAGTCTCAAAGAGAGAGAAGCCCATATTCTTCAGTGAGGCTGGAAGTCTAGCTTGAGAGATTAGATAAAAATCTATCTCTTGGTGCTGGGAGTGGTTGGTAGCACCACCGTGGTGAAGCAGAGGCCCTTGTAGGCAGGGCTCTATGCTTTCTGGAGGGTTTTAACCAAGGAGCAGGAAGCCCACAGCTCTTTGCCCTTCCCACCCTACGCTTACTTTCAGCCTACCGTAGTACCTGTGGGGACTCTGGAATCAGGGGTCCCTGGGCATTCTGACATCAGGATGACCACAAGCTCAACTTGAAAGCTATCCCAGGTTTCCTCACAGCACCTTAGACAACTCAGGCATTGCATGCCCATGACCCTGGAGGTGTTAACGCTCACACCCAAGGGACCACTTTAACCTGGAGGAAACCCATGCTGGGTCCAGAAAGCCTTCTGAGGCAGAGACAAATTCAGCATCCCGGTGATTGCTGTGATAAGCTACCTTGACAGATGGTTAGCAGAAGGGCCCGGACTCTGCCCTGATAGCCTCGTCTCTGCCATTATGTCCTTTGGGGTGTCTTTTCTTTGGGGAAAAAGCATGGTATAGCTCATTCATTCCTTCCCAGACTCAGAGAATAACTTCTTGATCACTAATTGCCCCACTTAGCCCCCTATTCTAGAAGTTTCTATTTGAGTCATTTTGGGGTCAGACTGTACTTGTTTTAAGTCACAATTGTCAAGAATGACAAATCTGGGTAGCCGAGAGGGAAAGTAATAGACACATCGGTGAAGGAAGCCTTGTCGTCATCAAACTCTCCATTGTCCAGAGTTTAACTCAGACCCACGCAGAGCTGGCTGCGAATATAATGGTCTTACAAAATGTTGCTACCGTAACCTAAAACCTTGTGACTTTGCCCCAGGACAAATCTGTTTTAATCAAGCAGATTTGCCAATCTGTGCATCTATTCTGTGTTTCCCTTCTAGCCTCTGTCTTGGCTGAGGGTTCACCCACCATTGTGTACCCTGACAGCCTGCCCAAGGAACTGGATTCAAGTTTGGAGGTCTTAGTTTGTGAGGGTGGTTAAAGAAGATTGGCCAGTGGGCTGTTCGGCCTCATTGAGTTTGCAGGAAGGATGGGCCCGCCCCACCACCAAAGAAAGCCCTGGGGAGGACTGGCCAGAGCTTTGCTCTCGGGAATTCTAGTGTTTCAGGGGGACCCCAGGTCTCCAATGGGTGTCAGGAAATCAGAAGCAAACCGCAATTTCCCCAGGGAAGGAGCGCTAGGGACAGAACGATTTTGCGGTTGAATCTCAAACTTGAAAGGAGACTAGGAGCTGCCACCATGGGGATTTCATTAAGAAGACCACAATGTTTAGCCTTGGGAAGTTCGTGCCTGGGCTGTAGAGCTGGCTCGGTGGTTAAAAACACATACCTCTGTTGCAGAGGACCCAAATTCCGTGGTTTCCAGCGATCGTCTGGGGCAGCTTTCAACTGATTGAGAGTGCACTCCTGGGGCATGTGATAGCTCTGACCTAGGAGGGCACACATACTCACGTGCCTGCACCTACACACAGACCCACAGTAAAAAAAAAAAATAAGGTAAATTTCACAGAAGAACCAAGAAGTTCATGTCCATGTTCTGATGAAGCCAAGCACTATCTCCGGGGTAGGTGGACAGCAGAAAAGGGTGGTGGAGTCCCAGATGCAAAAATTCATGGCCAAACCTTGGCTTGGCAGTGGCTCCTGGCTGCAGTTGTCTGGTGACTGGGTGCTGCCAACCCTGAAATGCCACTTCTTCGTAAGCGCTCGGAGAATGTGGTGTTCCTTGTGCCAGCCTTCCTGCTGTCTGTGTGATCTTCTGTTTCTCCAGGTCATCTCTGTTCCTCTGTGCTCGTCAGATGACTGTTTTAACTGCACTAAGTCGAAGCTTGTGAACAAAGAGTTGTGCGCTCCGCTTTCTTTCTAGAGATGGGAGTCGCGCTGGAGTAACTGCTTTATTTGACTACATTCCATTACAGTGGAAGGAAGGAGAGAGAAGACGGCGGTACAAAATAGTAATTAACTGTTTTTTCTCTGTCCTGAAAATTAGCGCATAGTTAGATCAAAATATGACAGGGTGCATGCTCATTTAATTTTTAAATTGCTTGGTAACTTCAAACAACACGACTGCAGTGGATGGGTGAGATCTGTGTGCAGCAAAACCTTCCCTGGCGTTTGGGAAACCACTTTTGTATTCTCTACCACTGGTGTGGTAGTATTCATTCATTCATTCATTCATTCATTCATCTCTCAGGGAGTCTTTGTACCACCTACTATGTGAAGTCAGTTCTGAGGGACGATCAGAAGGAAGGGGGAGTCACCCAAATCTTAGGTGTTGAGCAGCAGAGATAATTCAAAGGTAAGTCTGAGGGTCACTATAGTTTCCCTGCCATCTGTTTATCCATTTCCTCCTTCCCTCCCTCCCTCCCTCCTTCCCTTCCTCCCTCCCTTCCTCCCTTCTTCCCTTCCCCTGTGTACAGAGATTCAGTTCTTAGTCAAGATTCTTGCTCACACCAAGTTCATCATTTCTTAGGATAGGCACGGATGTGGGAGGAGATCAGAGCAACAGCAGAGGCCCCAGGACCAGTAGCTTCCAGTTCATTTGCTCACTTATGATCTTGCTTTTTAGTTTGTTCTTCCCAAGGATTTCACCGATGATCTCCCACGCTTTGGGCAGGTGATACTGAGCGCAAACAGACTTCAGCTCTGCCTTCAAGAGCTTGTAGCATGGGGAGGGTGTGACCAAGGAGGGCCATGGGTGGACAGAGTGAGGAGAGGTGGTGACCTGGGCTGGGGATAGGCTGCCATGTGGGCCTGGTACCATGGTAAGGATTTGAGTTTCTGCAGAGATGCGTAAGCTGTCATGCAATGGATAGATGTAAGGATTAAGCAAGAAGGGTAGAGGTGTTGGACAGGGCTGTGGGAGAAGAGAGGGTTCACAGCAGCTGGCAGGGGCTCTTGGCTTGTATATGAAGGCTGAGCAGACATCTACTGAGCAGTTGGGTGGGGATACTGGTACCCACTGGGGAAGCCATCATAGGAGATGCTCACCAGAGGTTTCAACAGGCTTGACACATGGCAGTCCCCCAATTGGTGGCCCAAGCCCTTTCCTTAAATTGTTTTAGATTCCCTCCTGTATACCAGGGCATGATTGACGGTACACTTCAGTATCCTCAAGCCAGTCCCATGGGTGTGGCCACCCATTGCCCACATAGCCATTACAAACTCATACAAATTGGGTAATTGTGTGTACAAAGTCATAGCTAAGGATCCAGCCATGGCTGTGTGGGAAGGTGTGTAATTACTAGATTAGCATCCACAAGTACAGATTCCCTAAGCCACCCGCTTCTCAATTCCACGTCTCTGCTATACTCCTGCCCACTTACACACACACGTGCAGGTGTCTGCCTGGGGCAGGTATGCTTCCGAGTTCTACTTCCCTGCCCACAGAGGTTCCTCATTTCGGCTTCCTGCTATCTTCCCCTGTCATACCCATCTCATCACGAGAAATGTAGACAGAATGGAACCCCCCATTTCCCCATCCTTTTGTTCTTCCTGTAAATAATGTGGAGATAATGCGGGGGAGATCTCCTCGCTATTCCCAGATCATCTCGAGCTTCCCCAGACCAGGCCTTAGACTGCTCGTGTGGGAATTGTGCACATCTGGTTCCATCTAAGATCAGCTGCTCCTGAGCTCTGTGAGTCTTAAAGTTCTAGTGCATAACTGAGAGCAGTGTCTGTTCTTTACACCAACACTTCCTGTGTGGTGCCATACCAAACCAGGCTCCACTCCTGGGGCAAAACTTGTTTTTTTTTTTTTTTTATGTCATTCATGGTACAATATTAATTCCAGCTGATTTTCATGCCATTCATGGTACAATATTAATAACAAACTATTAAAAAGGAGAAAATATGGCATATGCAGTTCTGACTCATCTAGGAAACAGACTATCACCTTGAATACCATAAAAGGACTATGAAGGGAATCAAAGAAGTGAGCAGTTTCTGTCTATGCCATTTATAGTCCATGGCAGGGGCAGGCATTTGCTTGATCTGGTGGGTTTTGAAGATTAAAACCTGTCCTGGGGCTGGAGAGGTGGCTCAGTTGTTAAGAGCACTGGCTGCTCTTGTAGAGGACCCAGGTTCAATTCTCAGCATCCATAGGCCACCCACAGACTTCTCTAACTACAGTCCCAGGAGATCCGCTGCCCTCTTCTGGCCTCTTTGGGTACTGCATGCCTGTGGTATGCAGACAGGAAGACAGAAGACCCAGATACAGGCAAAAACCAACTGATGGTGAACACCATGCTGACTTTGACAGTGTTGAGGCAACTGATCATGAGTAGTCTATCCTGAGTAAGATGGCCAGGGCAGTTTGGACATTTGGCTTATCTGCCTTGGGCTGGGACACCAGGAAGCTTTTGCTGGAGGACAGTTCATGGGATATGGTGATAGGATATTACCATCATGGTCCCTTCGGGACAGTAAGCTCTGCTTCTGCCCTGGATGATGAAATGGATCTTTGATGGCTGTTTTCCTCTGCATTTCGCTGAGTCTCAGATGCAGCCAAGGGCCTGCTTCTCTCCATCACTTTTGTTTAGTAAGGACTTTCATTTCCACGCGAGTTAAGTTGTTTTTGCAATGCAAGATATGAGAACTAGGTCGCTTGAGCTTCTGTTTCCATTATGATGTTTTTTAAATCAATACACGTGATTTTTAAAAACAGGTATTTTATTTTGTTTCCTGTGTATGCCAGTGCTTTTCCTACATGTGGGTATGTGCTGGGGCCTCTGGGATTGGAGTTACAGATGGTAGTGAGCCTCCATGTGGTGCTGGGAACTGAGTCCTGGTCCTCAGCCAGAGCAGCGAGTACTCTGAACTGCTGAGCTATCAACACAGCCACACATACACGCAAATACATGTGATTTTTTTAAAGAGTAGGTTTCTGGGGGGTTGGAGAGATAGCTCAGAGGTTAAGAGGACCCGGGTTCAATTTCCAGCACCTATATGATAGCTCACAACTGTCTGTAACTCCAGCTCCCGGAGATCTGACACCTTCACACCAATGCACGTAAAATAAAGCTAAATCAGTTATTTTTCTTAAAGAGTAGGTCTCCGTTCTCAGTAAGAGAGATTGGAAAGTATAGGGGCCCCTGCATCCCAGTTTTCATTCCTACACAGTCATCCTCAGCTTCACCATCACCTGGCCATCAAAGCAGTGGTTCACCCGATGAGCTTGCACCATGAAGCCACCATCACTCCAAGCCCATGGAGACAGCAGTATGCACCCTTGGTAGACAGTCGTGAGTTCTGATGTGTGTATGATGACAGGGATCTATCCTTGTGGCATATACAGAACAGCTTCACCACCACTAACATTTTCTCTATTGTAGTATATTCTGAAAAACAACTGTCAATCAAACAAAATAAGCCAATGCCAATCAAAAAAGATGCAGTTATGAAGTTGTTCTCTTTTTTAAGACGCCAAAGGGTTCCAAGTGATTCTCCCCATCCATACCCAACAGGATGGCTTTGTCTGTGAGAGGGAATAAAAACTAGCAGATTTCTTCCTATTATTAAGGAGTTTGCATCACCTGTGTTCTGAGACCTAGAAAGTAAATCTGAAAGGAAATATCCAACTTGATTTCCTATTTTCTGACCATAGTTGAAGCTCAGAAAGTGTGTGTTACTTTTGCCTCTGGCCATTGCTTCTGGCCTGTCCCTCCCGTCTGCCTTCCACACAGAAACACCTTGGAGGACCATCAGCAGTGTGGAAGGACCCAGACACGGGTCACACCTACTGCAGATGTGTACCGTCTCTCCAGATGCTGGAGGCCATCTTTTAAGGGCTCCCAGTCCATGGACACCTGTGGTCCCTTGCCTTCCCTCAAAGCTGTCGTACTTGGGTTTCTTGACAGCATTAGGCCGGAGCAAGGAGGGACTCTACATCCCGCAAGCTCCAAACACTGAAATCCACAGCTTTTATTCTTTGTCACTTCAGGGCTTAAATAGAATGCTGAATGACAAGGGGGACACATTTCCCCATCCCTGCATTTACCTACGAGTCTCCTGATTCATCCACACAACAGTTTCACAGTTTTGGACTCCATACTTTGCACTCGATATAAAGAGTTTGGCTTGGGGAGAATAATCCACACTGGCTTGAGACTTTGTAGCCTTGTCTCGTGTCTGTCAAATAAAAGCACAAACAATGGCATTTCAAGAAGCTTGAAGCATACGTACAGACAAGGAGACATGCACACAAGCACATGCACACAACACAAATGTATACACACATGTGAACAACGCTGTCAAAAGGTGAATGAGATTGTTGGACTGTATACTGTTACTTGCTTTGTTGTGATACCATGTCCTTAGCATGAAGTTAGCATTGGGGGAAGCCATGTGAGGGCATGTAGGCGTCTTTGCTATTGTTTCTTCTAACTTCCAACAGATCTTCAATTATCTCAAAACACAAAGCAAAAATAAAGCAGAAAACCTAAGCCAGCGTTTGCTGCTTTGTCTCATATTGCCATACCCCCAGCACCCCTTAGACTTTAGTATTCTGTATATTCTTTATTAATCGGTCTCGTTTATTTAGATGTTAATTGGGTTTTGTTAATTTGGTCTCAGTACTAGAAGCCAAATCAACAATAAGACCTCTTAATGATTACAAGGTATTAGGGCCAAAGGAAGGGGGTCTGAGAAAACCCAGAGAGGAAAGATGGGGGGGTTACTGAAGAGGTGGGGGAGGGAGGAGAGAGAGAATGAATAAATATAGGCTCGGGAGCATGGAAAACAGGGTCAGTGTAGGATATTAGACAGGGCAGGATTTACGAACTGATTTTCTTCTCCACTTTTTATATTGAAGTCCTGGTAGATTTTTAGAAAGTCGTAGATAGTAAGCGCTTTTTCAAAGCTCCTGTCATTGCTCACACCTTCTGTAACTGTAGTTTCATATAAATACTGGAGAATAGACTTTGCACACTGTGTGTATGAGTGCGTGTGTTCCTGAGCCATCACCAGAACCTCAGCTGAGAGCAGAGGTGTTCAGCCTTCATGCCTGCCCTCTACCACCCCATTCACCCCCTGTCCACCACTCCAAATCCCTGCAGAGCGAGTCTGTTCCCTTTTTATGATTTTTGACAGTCTGAGAATGTTGTAGAAACAGAGTCACACAGTGGATGACATTTGACACCCAGAACAATGCCCACTGGGAAGGATGCAAGATGTTTTAACCAATTACTATCTTCTCGCTTCCATTGCTGGCTGCTCTGGGGTATGGGTGGACAGTTGCTGCGGCCTGTGGGATGTTTTAGCTCTTTCCAGCCTTGGTTGATCACAAGCAAAGCTTTTCAGAACAGGTGTTCAGTGGATGGAAGTTTTGTTCCTCTAAGCCGAATCCTTCGATGTGCAATTCTGCGTCTCGTGGCAGGTGTGTGTCTTGTTTCTTGTGCTAAGAAATCAGCAAAGCATCCACAGCGCCTGCACTGTCTTAGGTTGGTACCAGCAACTCCAGAGCTTGTCTGGGCCCAGCATCACCAACAGTTGTCGTTGTCATGACTTTTTACTTGAACTGTCTCTACAAAGCAGTTCTCCTCTGGATGTGGTAGTGGAGTTTCAGGTTTTAGTCTGTGTTTCCACAGTGGCTAGTGTCAAAGATTGTCTGTGTGCCTTTTTCACCGTTCTCAAGGTCTTTGTGATGTAATATCCAGCAGGGCCAGTTGCCCATCTTCTAGTTATAATGCTATCCTGCAAGAGGTATTTTAAAGTCATTTATTCAGAATCACATTTTAAGAATAAATGTGTTTGAAGTTATATTTGCTTTTGAGAGTTCTTCATACACACATATGTATCATATGCATTTTATATTTCATATATGTTTGTATATGTTGTCAGGTATGCGTGTGTTTTCTGTCTCTGTCTTGTCATTTTATTAGAGGGGTGTTCTGAACCCTGCTTTTTTGGTAATTGTCAATTCGGCATTTTTCTCACTGTGTTTGTGCTATCTTTATAACTCCCGAATTAAAAGTTTCATTTTCTGTTTTATATTTAAATCTCTCTCTCTCTCTCTCTCTCTCTCTCTCTCTCTCTCTCTCTCTCTCTCT
>NW_004949130.1:680349-685285 GCF_000317375.1 Microtus ochrogaster
CTTTCTTTCTTTCTTTCTTTCTTTCTTTCTTTCTTTCTTTCTTTCTTTCTGACGTGTGTTAGAAGCCCCATCTTTCCTCCACTGTCCTGTCTGCCTTCATGTCGACAGTAAATGCAGCCACAGCTGCCAGGGGCTACTTCAGGCTGTTTGCTCGTCTTGATCTGTATATCTCGAATCCCAACCCTTAAGAAGAAAAAACAAGAGCACAGAATCCAGGAACCCTCTTACCCCCCAGGTGCCCCAGCTTCCACTAAGAGCAGATGCACCCAGGGAACAATGCCACAGTTCTGGGACTTTGCTCTGCATGTGAGCGTGTGCAAGGAAGTTTCCAAACTCTGTCTACGATGGGCGGGCCGTCCTCCTGCTGCTGCTTGGCTCTGACCATCTTTTCCTTGCTTACGCGTGTGCTCAGATTAAAGCGGGATTTTCTGAAACAGATTTTTGTATTGTGGGGTAAAATCAGTAAGTAAACAGAATTATCATAGCAATTTAAATAGTAATAAAATATGTTTTTCTGTTTCTATTCAAAGAGGGGGAAGGTAACTAGAGAAATGGAAAACAAGAGTGAGATCTGTGGGTGGTAGGTGTGTTGGTTTTTTTTTTTTTCCTTCTTCAATAATAGGTACAGAATTTTAGTGAGGGACTTCAAGGCAAACGGGGGAAAATAGCATATACTGTTATGGGGTTATTTTTATCTTTCATTTTTATGACAACTTATTTGTACTTAAGAGAATCTTTCCAAAGAGTTAGAAGCATCATTAAATAAAGACTGTGAAATGTGCAATATGGCTTATTTATTTAAATGTTAATTGGTCCAACGAACACTTCTAATTAGCTCTATATTTGCTTAGCAAAAAGTTTTACAAATTCCAATTGTGAAAAGCAGCTATTTTGAGCCGGTAAGCATGTTGCAGCCTCAGCTATGATTTTTCTATAGTTCTCAGCCCTTGAAGGCACAATTTAATTTTTCATGTATGCATACTAGGAATGGTAAACACTTGCGAGTGTAAGGAACCTTCTTTAATTAGCTGCACAACAATTAAAGGATTCACAAACTAAATTGAACCCTGTCTCCGTGCTTACTAGCTGAATTCTACCACCTGTCACAACAGTACTTTGTTCAATCTGTTATGCAAAATCATTATAGCAATATAGCGGAGGGGGGAAAAAAAGAGAAAACAGCAATTATTTCTTACTTTTCTCTTGAATGGGTTATTTTGGGTGATACTGATGTCAGGTTCATTGAAGCTAACCTTTTGAAATCCGCAACAGCCTAACACTTGTAAGGCGATGCTTAGGACGGTTAGGAGAACACTCCCGTGTTACCTTTCCAGGAGGAAGTCACGCGCGTCCCTCAAGTGTGCGGGGGTCTCTGATCCTTAGAAACAACCTGTTCTGACTCTCGCAGCCACCTTCAATTTCCCCCTTCTCACGAGGAACCTCCCGCTCAGCTCCACAGGCTCCTCTGTTGTAAAAAGCTCGCAGATTACATCGGCAGGGATTTAAAGACGCAATTCTCAAACTGTCTACTCGGGGAAACATAACCAACTTCTATCATCTCTCCAACCCAATCACTTACTGTAACAAAGTATGTTCCTTCTCTCCTGCCCTTTAATTTAATTTTTTTTAAGCCATTCTTCTGTGGATTGGGGTGGGGGCACTTGCCCCTTCCTACTGGCTGAGACAAAGGCTTAATTGTGAGAAGCTCCCCCCCCCCATCCTGCCTGCCACAGCTGAGTTCTTGCAGCCAGAGAATAAATGTTTATATTTGCCGTTGCCTACCCTGGCCTCTGGCATTCACAGGCAACGCTGGGCTCTCACGTGCAGAGAAGGCAAGCGGGACGCTGTGAGGCCCGGCACCTCTGTTGCTCTGCTTGTGGGCTGCACTGTGAAACTCTGCCTGGCAGTGGCTAAGATGGCATCAATAACATATTGTTAATGGCAGCCCCTGAAACGCAGTAATCCGGGGCATTTCGGATGATGCAGTGAGTTTAGACAAACAGCCGGACTTATTCAGAGGGCCTGGATTTTCCGACATTGCGATTTTTTTTTAAGTTGCCTCTTTACATCACTTCAGGAAAATGCGCAAAGAAGACAAGGCAGCCCTTTGAAAATATAAACTCTTTCTCCAAAAAAATTCTGGGAGAAGCAAAGTGAGAGCCAGAGGTCAAAGATCGAGGAAGAATGCGTGTCTCTTTTTTCCTAGTCGAGCAGCAGAAAGCAACTTCTCATGGTATTGGCATTTGGATCTTGGGGACCGGCTTCCCTCCCGGTCCAGGGGGGAATACAGGCAGCTATGTAGGCTCCTATTCTTTCTGTGAAGGGTCACACCTGACCTGGCCTGTGCCAGGAATGTCAGGCAGGCACTGGGACAGCTCTGAGGTGTTCACTGGAGGCAGAGAAGAACCCACTGTAGCCTGTGTCCCAGCTGTCCTGTGGCAAGAGGACCCTGGGTCTGGGTCCCTGGACACATTGGCCCTCTCACTGCGGCTCCCACGGAGTCTGGATGGCAGGGTCTGCGCTCCGTAGCTGGAGTCTCCGGAGCCTTAGCGCCGGCTGGTGTGGTAGGCACCCAGCAAATATCTGCCAATGACGATGAATGGAATCTTCACTCTTCTACGAGACTCCTGGGATTTCAAAGGTGAATTCAGGCAATGGGCTCCAGCTTTCCCCTTAACTTTGTTTCCTTGTGTTCTGTTCAGCTCTTTTCTTTTCTTGTTGACTCATTGAAACTATCCTTACCACTGTGGAGTATTTGTTTTTCTTCCATCCTCCTCCTTGTTGCTCACTCTGAGAAGGAAGAAAACAGCCACAAAAATGGTCTTAAAGTCAGCATTACTACCCGTCTCTCTGTCTCCCACTACCCCTCCCTCCCTCCTTCCCTTCCTCCCTCCCTCCTTCCTTCCCTCCCTCCCTCCCTCGCTCCTTCCCTCCCTGCTGCCTCTCTCATTTCCTCCTTCCTCCCTCCTTCCCCTTTCCCTTTTCTTCTATCTTAAGATTTATTTATGTATATGAGTGTGCATCTGTGTATGCATGAGCGTGACTTGGGTACCTGGTGCCCTCAGAGGCTGAAGTGGGAAGTCAGATCCCCTGGAACTGGAGTTACAGATGGTTGTGAGTTATTCTATGGGTGTTGAGAATTGAACCCTGGTCCTCCAAGTACTGCCAGTTGTCTTAACTGTTGAGTGCTCTCTCTCCCTCCACTCCCATCTGTGTCTCTCTGTGTCTGTCCCTGTCTCTCATCCCCTCCACCTACGGGGACTGGTCTCTTTGCATTGAGTTCATAACGGCCAGCTGGGATTCCCTGATTGGGCAGGAGGCTGGCAGTAGGGTGAGCAGTCTTCCTCTGACATGAAGATGGGTGTCACTCAGGGTGGCAGGTAGCTGCCTTTAGCTGGAGTCAGGATGCGAAGCTAGGGGCGTCAGATAACCGCCTTCAGCTGGAGTCGGGTCATGAGAGGTGTCCAGGAGTCCTGCCCATGAAGTCTGTACCACACACATGCACAGATGTGCATCCAGGCAGAGGGAGCTCAGCTGTCCTTAGCTTTTGATTTGGTGTGCAACTTGACTCACACAGGACTGTCCCACGGAGTGTGCCGGGATGACAGACATCCACTTGTTCCTAGTAGAACATGCTGTTTCCTACCTCAACTATTCATGACTCACTGGGTGTTCGGCCTTCTCCAGCCACATTTTGGACAAGTGCGTGATATGCCCATGTTACCTCCTCTCCCTCTTGCGACTAGCCCCTCCCATCACCACCCTCATCTTTTAAGCCCTTTCCTTCCTCTCCAGGCCATGACCATTTTCTCCTAGCACCAGCAACATCTTCTGCCGTCTGATGGGTCTGCAGGCTTCTCTCCTCTGTGCCAGTTTCTGCAGCCTCTAAGAACAGAGGAACAGCATGAAGGTGGCCTCATGGCTGAGTCGCAACCTACTTTTGGGGCTTTATTTTAATATCTGCTATTAATTAGTTGTTCTTCAACCACCCTCCCATTCTTTTATCGATCCATATTTTCCTGTCTGCTCATCTGTACCAGATATCCAGTACTAGCTGCTCAATAAATATTTGGATGAATAAGTGGATAAAAAAAACAAATGATAGAAAAGCAAGAGGTTTTCAGCTCGAGTTTATTTCCTGCTAGCAGCCTGCAACAGGTCCGATTGCGCGATTCATATCACCCCCGCTGGCATAACTTCCATACCTTATTCTGCTAAAGGGCATCTCAAGACTTGCTAATCGCACGGAGCTCTCGTTTCTGATGTAGTTATCCTTGGGAGGCATCCTGCTTAATTTTCTCCTTCCGAATCTGATTCTCCCCCACCCCCTGCTCCCTTTTGCCTCAGCAGCAGAGAAGGAAGAAAGGCAATCTAAGTGTACTTTTTATAAATGATACTTTGATGAACATCATTTCAGTCAAATCTTTGTACACATTCTTAATTATTTCCTTAGGTTTAATTGCTAGAAATGGAATTGCCAGGTTAAAGAGAGGCGCATTTAAAGATTTGAATACCTGCTGCCAAATTGCCCTTTGGGCACATTATGTCAAATTATTTTCCTTTTGCCACCAACCCCACATAAATTATAACAGTGCCCCCTTCTTACAATCTACTAGTACCCAAATATTATCTAACACAGTAATGTTATCTGACATACAAGTGTCTTATTGTTTCATTTTCTTAAGCTTAAATAGATATCTATTTCTTAAGCATAAATATATGTATCATTTATGTATCTATATATGTGTGTATCAGTGTCTCTGTCTTTGTATAGACCTACCTCCCTGTCACCTAACTACTTATTCTCTTCTTGTTATCTATTATTTCCTACCTATCTACTGTGTTTTATTTACTACCTACCTAAATAACCCATATTTCTGTCTATCATTTATCTATCTATCTATCTATCTATCTATCTATCTATCTATCTATCTAT
>NW_004949130.1:685662-687036 GCF_000317375.1 Microtus ochrogaster
ATCTGATTCTATTTTATACTTTTTTTCTTGAATTATAAGGTCTCTCTGTACTTCAAAGGTATTACTCCTTTATCTTATATTCATCTTGTAATTGTTCATTCCAAATTTTCCTGGACTTTTAATTTCTGTGCCATTTTCAACAAGCTGCAAGGATTTAAACAATCAAGCTTGCAAACTATTCCTTCTTTGTCTTTTAGGTTGTGTTTGAAGACTTCCCACCCCATTATCACAGTGCTGTGTTCCTATGTTTAATTTTTATGTATTTGTCATTTTAAAATATAGGTGTTCACTTAATTATTTATTTTGGTGTAAATTAGTAGAACAAAGGGTAAACATATAAGTATCACACATGTGTACTATGTTTGTTACCAGTCATGTCTTAAAATTAGACTTTCCATGGATGCATCAAATGTAGGTGGCTCCACACATCTTTCTGTTTCTCTAAACTTACAAATGAAACAATTTTAATAAATCATATCACAGGCAGACATAATGATGCATGTCTTTAATCTCAGTACTTCGGAAGCAAAGGCAGGCAGATGTTTCTGAGTTTGAGGGCAACATGGTCTACAGAGTGAGTTCCAGGCTAGCCAGAGTTACATAGTGAAAGCCTGTTTATTGTTTTCTCTGTTGTTTTGTTTTTTTAAAACTCGAATAGCAGACATATAGAATGAAAAGTGCAATTCTTATTTCTACTTCCCCTGTCTATCCCAGTTCCACTGCACTGCCCAAGAGAGATGACTGAGGTGGGATTGTGTGTGGAATACATACAACTGTAACGTAGGTTTGTCTTTTATGTTTTGTTTTTTATTTTGTTGTTTATATTTTGTTTGAGGTCCTATCTGCGCTGCCCTGCCATGGCTTTTGTCTACTTTAGAATACGGGGATGTGGGGCTGTGGTGACAGATCAGTTAGCACTTTGCTTACTTTGCCCGCAGAAAGGTTCAAATTCAATACCCAGACCCTGTGTAAAGATGACAGAAGTGGAGACTGGGTTCCTCGGGAGCTCGCTGGTCCACCAGCCTGGTTAGTGGGTGAGCTCCAGGCCATGAGCTATCCTGTCTCAAAGGAGGGAAAAGTTTCTGAGGACGATGCCTGAGGTAATTCTCTGGCTTTCAAGAATACGCACACACGTGCACCTGCTCATACATGACAGCAAATATGCACACACGTTTTCATTTCAGTCATTTAAAGATCTGGCTGGGGATATTGCTCAGACAGTAAAGAGCTTTGCCTTGTGAATAAAAGGATATAAGTTGAATGCCCAGAACTCAGATTTTAAAGAAAATGCATTGGGTGTGTTGGTGAACACTCGTAATCCCAGCACTGAGGAGGTAGGGATTAGAGGACCCCGGAGGCTCACTGGTCAGCCAT
>NW_004949130.1:687466-691437 GCF_000317375.1 Microtus ochrogaster
ATGCATGTGACCACATAGACATGCACATATGCATACTCACAGAGACATGCATGTACGAACATACAAAACCATATAGAGTTCTACTTACCTTATTAAAAATGGGCAGAATTCCACAGTATGGACATGACATAGTCACTGGAACACTTCTCAACTCCTCAGTGATCAACTCATTTCCCCACCCTTTCTCCTGTGAGGAAAAGGCTACTGTCTAGACCTGAGAAGGTATTGTGCTAGGGATTTCTACAAATGGCAGGGATCGACTGAAGCTCACACACCCTTAAATTTTTTTCTGGATATTGCAGAATAGCCTTGAAGGGTGGGGGAGGGCAGCGGGCTGACATTTCTGCAGATGGTGTGTGGGAGTGGTTAGCCTCCCATACTTCTGCCAACAGTGTGTAAAGAATGCTCTTCAGTCTTTGGCAGTGTGATGCACCAACCCTTTTTATTTTCTTTGAATTCCCCTTGGCATTTTCATGACAATATACTTCCATTTATAATCCTTTGTATGGCTTCCTTCAAAAACGTCTTCTATTGTCTGCATTTTAACTGGATTGCTTGTTCTTGGCCTTAATGACATAAAGAAGCTCTTTATATATTAATATCCACTTTGTGCATGCGTGTGGCAAAAACTTTCAAAATATTTTTATGCTGTCAGTATTTTGATTAATGGCATTTTAGCTGTTTTTTAAAAAACCCAAATATAAAAAAAAATACATTAAATCAATGACTTCTTAGTTTTACTTTAGTTTCTATTTTTATTTTACCTTTAAGGTTTGTGGTTTTAATTATGTTTAGGGGTCTATGTGGAGGTCTGTGCACTTGAGTGCAGGGGTCTGCAGAAGCTAGAAGAGAGTGTCAGATGCCCTAGAGCTGGAGTTACAGATGCTTGGGAGCTGCCCTATGTGAGTGCTGGGAACCAAGTTCAAGTCCTCCAAGAGAGCAATGTGACCTCTTAAATGCTGAGCCTTCTCTCTAACCCCAACTTCTTAGTTTTAATACTGTTTTTTGTATGAAGCAATTTTGTATGACGTGCTTAGTGTGAAACTATTTTTCTCAGTGGGTCGCCTGTGATCTCTGTGTATTCACAAGGTATCGGAATCCTCACCATTTTCAAATCCTTGGGTCCCTTCAATATTATTTAATATTATTTTTTCCTCTGTGTGCTGCCTCCTTGTTTCAATTGTGACAATTTCACTATATTTTTATATTGTAGTTGTGCATTAACTGTCACCTTACTCTGTTTTCTTTTTTTTTGAAAAGAGACTTTGCCTCCATTTTCTCTTTTTTCTTTCTTTTAAAAAAGAGCTATTTATTTTGTTTTGTTTATGAGATTTTTGCCTATATGTATGTATGAGCATCACATGCATGCCTGGTGTCCCAAAGCAGAAGAGGTCATTGGATCCCCTGGAACTGGAATTCCTGACAGTTGTGAGCCCCCATGTGGGTGATGGGAATGGAACCTAGGTCCTCTGCAAGAGCAGCCAGTGCTCTTAACCCTGAATATCACTAAAGCCATTTACTGTTTTCTTAAAATACACTTGATTATTACTGTATATTTCTAGATGACTGTTGGATTCCCTTTACCAAGGCTGGAACATGACTGGATTGGCAGCTAGATACTTGAAAGGTTTCCATACCCCAGTATTAAGTCTCCCCACCAGTGCAGTAAATAAGATCAGGGCAAATCCATAAGACCAGGTTTAATTGGAGCAAAGCAACTCCCTGGTGATCTCAAGGGAAAGGAGAAATCACATGACAGATCTATGGGCCTGGTCTTAAATACCCTGTAGGCATGGTCTAGAGCATCTCAGGGGAGTAGCTGCTTCTTGGTGGGCTTTTTTGAAAGGAGGCAGGGTTTGGAGAGAGAGAGAGAGACGATGGGTGATGTGGAGCTTCAACCCAACAACACAGGATAGTAAGAAGCTACCTCCACAGAGATCATTTTTCTGTCCATGAACATGGTACATCTTTCCATTTACTCGGGTTCATTTATCCCATCAACTGCGTTTTATGTTTGCATTTCATACAGTTTAATCCTCTGTGCTGTATTTACATCAGGGTGTCCAACACTTCATCAGATGTCACAGTTGGTTTTTTGATGTATGAGAAACATGATCACACCAGGTAATTTGATTCTGTCTTTGGCATCAGTTACCAGTAAAAAGTTTGTTCTCTGTCCATAATCACCTTCATGAGTTGAGAGCTGTCTTCATTCCTTAGCCTTCCTTTTTACCTTCTGCTCATTACATTTAAGCTATGAGGTTGCATTTGCTGACAACCTTCACCACACCCTTCAAGTTGTATTCATTTTTGCTGTTTTTACTTTTAATTTGAACATGTGGTGGACACTTCCTCAGTGCTTGGAAACTTGCTAAGGCTTTTTAAAATTTATTTTGCACAAATAGCATGCAAAAATACATGTAATATTGTCGGAGTCTTTCACTGAACTGCTTATAAAGAACTCGTATTACCTGTTGGATTCTGATATTGTATTATTATTCACAAAGTCTAAACTCTGATTTTCTCATAGATATCTGAGGATCATGTGGTATTTCCTATGACATCTTTGTGAGGTTTGCATAGTTCTAGTTTTTACGTGATGTGTTTTCAAGGGGTGTTATTAGATTCATAAAACTTTGTGCCTTAATTGTCTCATGGAGGTTAAAAGACATAATTATACCTCTTTTATGCAAAAAATTATTTCAACCTATTTAATGTTTTTGGTTTGAAATGTATTTTATATCACATTATTGAAAACACCTAAATTCAAATTACTAACATTGCTTTGTAGTTATCCTTCTAATTCTTAACTTTTCATCCTTTATGCTAGTTTTCATCAAGAATATAAAACTAGCGGATGTGGACATATTTTTTTCACTTTTTATTTTTGATTTATTCCCCCCCCCATGTGTGTATGTGCATGTGCGCTCAAATGAAGGTCAGAGGATGATGTGTGGGACTCTGTTCTCTCCACAAGGTGGGTCCTTAGGATTGAACTCCAGCACCTTTACTCAGTAAGCCATCTCACCTGTATCACAGACACGTATTTAACGTTATCCAGCATCTGAACTTCTCTTTCTCCTACAGACGGTGTCACCTGCTAACACTCGTTCCTTGGCTGTGCTGTTTGTCCCCGCTGTCGTTCACTTTCCTTCATCATGGTACAGGTCGAATTCTATTGTTTTTGTTTCATTATATGTGCTGCAGCTTCTTTTGATATTTGAGAAGTGCACACTTGAGGGCTAGCCATGGCTTGCATCTCATACAAAAAGAGCGTAGCAGATTTTTCCTTTTCACCTTTCCCCCCAGCCCAGCGGCACTTTCTCTTTCTGTCTTCATTATGGTTTCTGGAAGCTCTACCAGATGGCTGAGGCTTTCTGAGACGCACCTTTACGGCTCTTAGTTTTTCTTTCTTTCTTCTGTCTCACTCCTTTGGTCCCAGCATTATCTTCTGTGATGAAACTTTATCTTGGTTCATGTCTGCTTCATTTTTCAGATCTCTCTAACGGGCTTAAAAACGCAACCACAATTTAAATTTTTACAGTTTTTATTTCCCGTTCCTCTTCTGTTTTATTCTGTGTGTGTGTGTGCGCGCGCGTGCGCGCATGCACGTATATCCTCTTGTGTGCCTAAGAGTATGTGTATTCAGATAGAGGCCAGATATCACCTTTAGATGTTTCTCAAGATGGGCATCATGTTGTTTCCTTTGAGGTGGGGTGTCTCACTTGATCTGTGGCTCATCAGTTTGCCTGGCTTGTCTCCACTTCCCCAGCACTGTGATTACAAGCGGGCACTGTCACGCCAGGCTTTCTACGTGGGTTCCATCCCCGTCTCAGGTCCTCATGCACGAGTGACAAGCACTTCACAGGCCATCTCCTCAACCCCTGGTCTCTCTCCTCCCAGTGGGTATACCAGTCTTTTCATTGTTATAGAGATCACAGCTAGAATTCATTAAATTTTCCTCTGAATTC
>NW_004949130.1:691537-706590 GCF_000317375.1 Microtus ochrogaster
CTCTCTCTCTCTCTCTCTCTCTGTGTGTGTGTGTGTGTTTGGTGGTGGTGTAGGGGTGGGGCTATCACTTGTATTAATGAACACAAGATTAATGTCTTAGAATAGGTGCTGGCTCACATTTCCTCTGTGACTCTATAGATGTGCCACCTTGTTAGTATTCCCCATGCCATGGGGTCTGCAGCAGTGGGCTCCTGGTTGTCAGACTCATTTTTCGGCTGCTAAATATGAGGCAGTCTGTCAGGACCACAAGCAAGCTGAGACTTTCCTACCTTCCTCCCCCATCTGTCTGCAGCTGCCTTAGAGATCTTGTCCCTCTGCTTTTGAGATATTCAAGATTCTCCTTTGCTTTGAGTATGGCCCCTGAGCTGCCTGGAAACAAGTGTGGGGCCTCTCCACTTCTTCTGGGCTCAGTCTTCACTCTTTGGTGTTTTTCAGACCCTGTGGTTCATGCCCTTTACGAGCAATATTTGTTGCTTGGGTTTAGAGGCTTCTCTTAGACCACCAGGCATTTTATGTGGAGGGTTCATTCATTTTTTTCCAAGTTCTTTACCCTGAATGCTTTGGGGCTTCTCTCTCTCTCTCTCTCTCTCTCTCTCTCTCTCTCTCTCTCTCTCTCTCTCTCTCTCCTCTCAACCATTTTTTCCATCTTTCATGAATATCTCAAACTTTCTGGCTTACTGATGACTCCACTTCTTGTTTGTTATTATCCTGCATGGAAGAGAAAGCATCTTTTGTGTTACTTCCTGAGACTGGGGGAGGCAGATGCTCGGTAATGCAAAAGTAAGATCAGTGAAGGACCCACCTGAAAAGAACCCTAGGGCATGCATTTGGGAAAACATGAGGGACATTTCCAACAAAATAAAAAAGCAACAACAGTACAATTTTAAATACTATTTTTAGGATTCTAGCAAGGTAAAAAAAAAAAAACCCAAAAAGGTAGAGGTGGGGAAGCTTCTAGATGGTCAGGCATGCCACTATAAAAATAATTTTTCCTTATTTCTAATACTCATAACTTATACTCATTTTTTTGATGATCTTATTTTTGTGTTACCAAGCATTTTCCCTAAGGAACAGACACGAATACTCACTTTTGCTCCAGGTTTTTTTCTGTTGACTCTTTGCAGAAGGATCACGTGGACTTGGTTCACTGGCTTTCCTGCAACCTGTCTCTGAACATGGTGTCTTCACTAATGGTATTCATGAAGCAATCCTAACGGGTCAGTGTCCCCTCCTAAAGTGAAGGCAACGTGCCTGAATTGCTCGGGTGTGGCTTCTTCTCTTCCCTAGGGAGGCAATGGATCACAGGGGATGTGCCTTGGTGTGCTCCCACTGGGCTCTGGGGTGAACTTGGAGAGGAAAATGATGCCCCTTCTTTTATTAAGTCTAAGTGGTCAGCTACTGAACAATGGATGAGCCTAGCCTAGCTTTAGCTTTCCAGGCCCTTCTGTGTGAAGCCCCACGTCCCAGGAGATCAAGTGCCTTAAGTTTCCTCTGCTTCCTGAATGATCCTCCTGATTAATTTCTCTGACATTTTAAGGAATACCTATATATACCTGTATGCTGGACCCAGGCGTTAGGGAAATGAACAGATAGAAATGCAGAGGGCAGGGAAGGTTGGGAGTGTTTTCCTGACCATGGGTCAACTTGGAAGCTTATTCCTTCATAAAACTGTCAGCCCAGGACCTCCACTTTAACTGAAATTATGCAATGAAAATACCTTCACTAATACAATGACTACTGTTCTGTTCCAGTATTAATAGTTAGTAACCTTATTTCAGTCCAAATTAAGCATATGATCAAGCTTAAGCTCCTCACATTTTTTAAAAAATTAAAAGTATTAAAGATGGCTCCTGTTGAATGTAGGTATATTTTCTTGCATTTTAGTTTTCTCTCCAAAAAAAAAGTTTTTTTGTTTGTTCTTTAGAATTTGATAAATGATATACACCTATGAAATAATTTGGGAAATACATAATAGCATTTAGAATAAATTTGATCCCAACAACCCAGAAATAGCATTTGGGTAATATTTAGAATATTTCCTTCCATTGGTGTGTGTGTGTGTGTGTGTGTGTGTGTGAGAGTGTGATTCATACATAGGATCAAGCTATAATCAAAGCTCATGTTTCATTTGAAATAGCACCATTTTCCCATCCACCAAAACATTTGCTGAAAAGTCTGATTTTTAACCTCAGTATTCCACAGCAGCATTAATATAGCCACTTTTCCATTTTTGGAGCATTTTGGGCATCTATATATTTTTCCCTTTCTGCTATTAATGGCATTTCCTGTCAGTTTTGTCTTCCTCTGATAGCATCGTAGGTTGTGCTAGGAGTGGAAAACTGAGTCATGAGTTATAAATATATTTAAGGCTTTATATATATATATATATATATATATATATATATATATATATATGTATGTATATATATCCAAAGGCTGTTCAGAAAAAGCGGTACCAATTTTATATATATCCAAAGGCTGTTCAGAAAAAGCGGTACCAATTTTCACTCCTCCCAGTATCATAAGAGACTGTAAGTCAGATGCGGTGGTGCATGCTGGCAATTCTAGCCCTTAGGAAGTTGAGGCAGGAGGATTACTGGTTTAGAACTAGCTGGACTGCAGAGCTAATTCTAGTACAGCCTGAACTATGTAGTGCTACCCTTTCACTCTGTTACCCCCTCCAAAGACCTTTCTTACAAGTTACAGGCAGAAGATGCGTTATAGCACATGCGCACATACATTGGTACGCCTGTGTACACGCACACATATACCCAGTCAGTTTTTAGAAGGGATAAATATGGTTGCTGCAGTTTCAAATCAGATTGCATGTAAGACAGATAACATAAAAGAAACTTGGCTTTGATCAGGCTGAGTATGTAACTGGGTGCACAGTGTGAGAAAGAGCGGACAGGAGGTTGGCCTGGGTCCGAGAATAGGCAGTGATCTAATGTCAGCGATTGAGCATGGTCTCCTGATGGGCTCACATCTGGGGAGGCTTCTGCGTAAGGCTCCTTTCACTGCAGTTCACCCCAACCAGGCAATTCTCCCAACATGTCCCCTGCTCCACGGTGCCCTTGCCAGGCACGGAGAAGTCATCAGTAGCCTGGGGAGCTCAGTGAACGAGAAAGAAAGCAGAGTAGAAAAGGGACAGAGTTCTCATCCGGTGGCGTGCCTTCTGAGGACCAGAGGAGGGCCAGGCCTGGGGTGCCTCTTCTCCAAGAGGACCCACAAGCCTGATGCTCCCTAGCAGGAGTTGAAGGCAGGATGGGTATCTGGGCATTCGGGGTGCTGGGCATCTGTGGGATCTGCCTGCGTCTGACACTCCCAGGGATGTCACTGGGAACTGCCGTGCATGGCTGAGAACAGAGTCTGACTTAATGCATTTAACAACTTAATGTTTGTGCTCACGGGCCCTGCGCACATTTAAGAATTAATTAAATCCTTTAAGGAAGCCATTTATGTTTGAGACCAGAGAAGATACTCAAGGGCCAGAACTCCGCTGAAAAAGGACCAATCAGAGCTCTTCCGCCTGTCAAAGCCTGCAAGACCAACTTTCTCCCATCCTGGTCCACAGCGCAGCACACAGATACCTTTAACCCGTTCTTTCTAGAAATCTCCAAGGGAGGCATATTAACCCACGTTATTTTCAATTTCATCTAAGGTGTCTCTATCCAATGCAGTTGCTTCAAAGTCTGCAATGTGGGACTCAAAATCTCTTAGCATCATCAAAGTCTTAGAAAAATATATTACTAGGCGCTGGAGCCGCCGCTTGCGTGTTAATTACAACAAGCCCGGCTGGCGCGCCGATAATCTCCAGCGTCAGAAGCATCGCTCAGGCAATATCAAGGAAAAACAAAATCTTTCTTCAAAACAGGAAAAAAAAATTCTAAACTCTTCGTTTTTCAGCCTTTGAGGAAAAAGTGCGGTTCGCTGTGAGCTAAATTCCATCTATTTAGTTGTTCTTATAAAGATTTTACTGATACTTGACGCATTCCTCCCTTGAAAGAGCAAATCGCAGGAGTGGTGAGGGATGCCTTCTCAGAACCCGCGTGCCGTTGTCAGGGTATTTCTATCAGGGAAGGAAAGGGGCAAAATCGCCCACCCAATTTGGGCCTTGGAGGGAAGACTGATCGGAAATACAGAGAGTAGAGAAGCCAGAGAAGGGAAGAGTTCAGTGTGTTTTCCAATTAATTTCTCCCTCCAATGTGGAGGAAAGGTTAATCAATTCCCATTTATTTGAAACCTCTTAAAGGGCCCCTAACCTATGGTGACCTGAAGATTCTTAGTGCTTGAAGGAAGAGGCAGATCCCTGTGTGAGTTAATTTACTTGGCACTGTGTGAAAGCCCCCGACAGGAACAGCTTCAGGGGAGAAGGATTCGTTTGGCTCATGGTTTCAAGTGTTTCAGCCCATGTTCACATGGTCCAGTGCACCCGGCCATCATGGCATCACGTGGGGGTACGGGGCTCTCTTCACTTCTTTGTGGACTGGAAGCGGAGGGAAGGGAATGTCAATGTTTAGTATAGTTTCCTCTTTTGACTGTTTGCATTCTGTCTGGGCATGGATGCTCCCATCCCCATTCAGGGTCTGTTTCGTTCCTTCTGTTGGTCCCCTGTCTTCACAGACATGCCCAGAGGTATGCCTCACCGGTCTCCTAGGTGATTCTCAACACTTCAAATCTGGCACTGAAGATCAACCACACAGTTCTTATAGGGCAAATGACTTGACCATGGAGAAATGAGTCACGGGTAGTGTCCAAGGTGGCTTTGGTGGATGTAGGGACTCCCACATGCCATAGCCTGAATACCAGGGTGAGACGTCTGTCCCCATTGCATTCCCAAGATCTCTGCAGGATGTTCCTTCTGGTTACCAGAGGGCCTTAGCCACCCCTTTGTCTTCTTGGCCTCCGTGTAAGAGCAGCACAGGCCTTAGGCCAGCACCGGCTGCAGGCAGCAGAATTCTGCCAGAATTTAATAACATTGTTCTCATTTTATTTATTTTTATAATTACCTCTAATTTAGAGCAAGTGATACAAATTTCCATTTAGGGTAATGATATAGTTTTCCTTTAAATGCATTAAAGTAAAAAATAGTGAATTAATTAAAAAAATATTAGCAGGGGTACAAAACGCTGCAACAATGAACTGTTGGTTTATTACAGTTCCATTCTGCAGCAGAAAGCATGGGGAAGATGGCGCGTGGAGCCTGTATTGGTTAGCAAGGGTCTGGAAGCCTCTTGGAGACTACTTACGACTTGCATTTTATTTCTTTTCTGGAAAGTGATATGGGACTCTGAGCTACTAGAGAGGTTCAGAGTTTAGGAGGCCGAAGATAGAGGGTATGGAACCCAGAGCTGAGAATGACTTGAGTCTCATGAAAACACCCCAGGAGGACTCCAGAGTTGAGCTCTCAGAAGCACCTGCTTGTCTGAGAAAGGGCCATGCCTCACAAGCCCAGTGACACAGCCACCTGAGACAAGGCTTCTAGACGACACGTGATGCTATAATGACTATTGGAGTTACCGCTTACCTATCTCTGAGTTCTTTTGCCAGTGTGTCCCTAGGGGGTAACTGCTTTTCCTATTCTTGGGGTTGGGGAAAGGACCCTCTTCCTGTCTAGAGTATGTTTGGTGTCTGTGGTCTTTGTAGCACGTAACATCCACTGACCCGACCATTGCCCGTCCATCCACCCATGAATCTATTAAATTCATCTAGTTATCTACCCATCTCTCCATCAGTCCCTTCATCGCTATCTGTCCTTGCATCTTCCCAGGCAAATATCTCTCCATTTGTTATCTTTACCTCCCCCCATCCCTCCTCTCTTCCCTCTATCTACTTACTCGTTCATCTACCCATCTGTTCATCCATCTGTCCCCTCAACTGTCCACCCATACATGCCTCCACTCTCCAGTCAGTCATCCCCTTTCCCATATATTCAGCCACACGTCTATCCAGCTGCATCCTTCCAATCACCTCACCTCCATCTGACAGTCACACAGCCCTCTATTCACTCATCCATCTACTTGCATCCACTCAACCATCCCTCTATCTGCCTATGTGTACATTTCAGTCATTGACTAACCATCCAGGCACATATCCCTCCATCCACCCACCCACCCATTTATTCCTCCATGCATGCTTCCATCCATCCTTTCTTCCATCGATTCACATATAATCTTGTTTATTTACCCACCCACGCACCAATCCATCTTCTCCTGCAGACCCCCCTCTATCTACTACATAAATTTTTGCCATTCATATTCTGCATACTTTGCAATAAGTAATTTAAGCAAGAAAACATATTCAGGGGGGTTCTGGTACTTCAAGCATGGACATCAGAGAAATGTAACAGAGGAGATGTCACTCCCAGCACAGAGTTTATGGTCAATGAAGGAGGCAGAAAATGAAGTCATGGCTATTCTGTGCCTGGTTAAATAGTTAAGTGAGCAAGCGCTCATCCAGTCTCTTTTCTCCATCATGGCTGGGCATGGGGACCTGTGGAGTCCAGGATGCTAGGGGTAAAGTGATTTCATAGGTCAGAGATTGTACATGCCAGCCTCTGACCAGTGGGGAGATGACAGTCTACATGACCTGCTCAGTCTGTCTTCGACCCCCAAGGGTGTGCCCACTCTGCAGGAAGGGCACATTAGGGTTTCAACAGGGGCAAAGTTCACAGCTCCAGCAGCTGTGGGCATGGGTCTGGGAGGTGATGGGGCAAGTGGGCAGGCAAGAGGAGCAGTAACATGGCTGGGATTTCAAAGGACCCATATGCAGGCATCACAGGCTTCATGTTGGGGCCAAGCATGGCTTCTGGAAAAAGAGATATGAAGACAAGTCTTCCAGGAGATCCTTTCCTATAGGCCCATGGCTATGCTAAGTCATCAGAGTTGCCCCTGTTTGCCTTGGGCCATGCGGCTCATTTTTACCCTCTTCTTAGTTTTCTGTGTGTTCCAACCTGTGTGCTCTTAGTCTCTCACAGACAGTCTGCTGCTGGGGAGGCTGAACTTAGAGCAGAGCACTGGGTAAGTTCCAGGCCTCTGAGTGCACCTCTGGCCTTGTTGACCTCACTGTGCAATGGAAGGGTGACGAGAGACCATTTCCTGTAGTGCATGATGGTAACAGGAGCAGGAGGCACTTGTGACACCTGTACCCCAACCCTGTGGGGGCACGTTCACCACTGCCTGTGCGAGTTTATGAGTAATCAAGTCTGCTGAGCATATGTGGTCCTCACGGTGGACAGCAGGGACACTGTCTGGGTCTAGGGAAGGCAGGGGAGCGGCACTTGGCTAAAGATCTGAAGAAGCTATCGTAGATGGTGATGGGAAAGGAGGACTGACGTGTAGTGAGCAGAGAGTCCATTAAATCCAGACTCCAGAGGACTCTTGGACACCAGGGACACCAGCAGCAGCCCAATTCTTCCTCAAAGTGGAACCCTGAGAGGAACGCCCTACTCTACGGTTTCAGATCCTATGGCTAATGACAAGGGGCAGTCCAGTGCCGTGAGCAATTTCAGTTTAAAATTATGTGTCTCATGTATGCAAGTGCAGTATTCGTGGAGATCAGAAGGGGGCATGGGACCTCCTGAGCTGGAGTTACAGGAGGGCCCCTCAGAATGGGGAGAGAGACCCCTGCACCGAGCTGTGCTGGGATTAAATGAGCACAGTGGGAGAAAGCAGGCATAGCAGTGAGTTCGGCGCAGGGAGAGGGCTGAGGACAGAGCAGGTGCTGATCAACCAGCACGGACAAGCTCATTGCTTCCTTCCTTTTTTTTTATTGAAAAAAAATTTCTGCCTCCTCCCAGCCTCCCATTTCCCTCCCCCTCCTCCCGCCCCTCTCCCCCTCCCTCCACTCCTCTCCCCCTCCCTCTCCAGTCCAAAGAGCAGTCAGGGTTCCCTGCCCTGTGGAAAGTCCAAGGTCATCCCCCCTCCATCCAGGTCTAGGAAGGTGAACATCCAAACTGGCTAGGCTCCCACAAAGCCAGAACATGAAGTAGGAACAAAACCCCATGCCATTGTCCTTGGCTTCTCATCAGCACTCATTGTCCGCCATGTTCAGAGAGTCCGGTTTTATCCCATGCTTTTTCAGTCACAGTCCAGCTGGCCTTGGTGAGCTCCCAATAGATCAGCCCCACTGTCTCAGTGGGTGGGTGCACCTCTCGTGGTCCTGATTTCCATGCTCATGTTCTCCCTCTTTCTGCTCCTCATTGGGACTTTGGAGCTTAGTCCGATGCTCCAGTGTGGGTCTCTGTCTCTATCTCCATCCATCGCTAGATGAAGGTTCTATGGTGATATGCAAGAAATTTATCAGTATGGCTATAGGATAGGGTCATTTCAGGTTCCCTATCCTCAGCTACCCAAGAAACTAACTGGGGACATTGCCCTGGGCACCTGGGAGCCACTCTAGGTTCAAGTCTCTTACCAACCCTATGATAGTGTACATAAGCGACCCCAAAAACTCCACCAAAGAACTCCTACAGCTGATAAACACCTTTAGTAATGTGGCAGGATACAAGATCAACTCCGAAAAATCAGTCGCCCTCCTATACACAAAGGATATGGAAGCAGAGAGGGAAATCAGAGAATCATCACCTTTCACAATAGCCACAAATAGCATAAAATATCTTGGGGTAACTCTAACCAAGGAAATGAAAGATCTATTTGACAAGAACTTTAAGGAAATGAAGAAAGAAATTGAAGAGGATACCAGAAAATGGAAAGATCTCCCTTGCTCTTGGATTGGGAGGATCAACATAGTAAAAATGGCAATTCTACCAAAGGCTATTTATAGATTGCTTCCTTTCTTAATCCACCAGGACTCCACAACTCCATTGCTTTTGTGTGACAGAGTATCCAGCCCAATATCACCAGGAGGCTGTGCTGAGTTGATTGTGTAGGATGTACATGGTACCAGCATCAGGTACCATTTGATCCTGAATTTCAGTTATGATAGAAGATGGTAACTCACCTCTTCCACTTCCTCAGAGGTGGGCAGGTGGCCCTAGACTCAGGTGCTGCACATCACCGTGGAGACCACCGTAGATACTTCTATAAAGCAAAATAACTGTTGCTGCTCCAGATCTCACTGAGGTCAACAGAACTACCTTGCCGCTTCCTGACAAGCCCTAGCTCTTGCTCTCATTGGCGTGAATTAAGTCGTGTGCTGAGCCTTGAACCAATTGCCCAAGGCAGGGCAATGGAATATTTTGACTATCTGCAACTGATCCGATAGTCACCCTGGTACTGTGCCTCAGCTGTGGGATTGAGGAGAAGCGGCAAACTGCAGGCTCTCTGGCACACATGTACAGTCGGTGGTGAGCGCCTGCTTAACCCCCCTGCAGTGGACTAAGGAATCTGCATTCAGTTCATTGTGGCCACTATTACTGTGAACACTCATATACAGGAAATCCCAGACATGGCAAGCATTCTGGAGCCTGGGATGGTATTTCCAGAAAGATTTTCCAGGTAGGGAGTTGGCTGCAGCGGCAAGCTTCCTCCCATCAGACTTGTGGGGGGGTCATGGTGAGTACCCAGTGCCATCCAGGTGTGAGTTAGGAATTCCACAAAGGTGGTTCACTTGGCAGGATCTTTGCATTCCCCAAAGAAGCTACAAACAAGTAGGGATTGGCTTCTCTGGGCATAAAAATAACTTGAGTTACAAAATACTCTGGTTATTAAAAACCTGCTACCGATTTTAACAGCTCTGAAATTTCTGTAGTTTATAATTAGCCGCTTCTGGAAAAGAAGCGTGTTCCTTTAAATTTATGGGGTATTCTGATTCATGTGTTTCATGGGTCGGGGGTTGTCACATTACATCACATCAGCCTGCTGTAACATGATACAAAGCAAACACACCAAAGAGCAAGGGAAGCATTCCAGCCTGCCTCTTGAGCCGGGCTTCCAGATGGAGTGTCTGCAGGGACAGCTTCAGGAACCTGTCTTTGGGATAGCTTCAATCCTAAGTCCAATGCAGCAGCCTCTCGGCACCTTCTAAGTGCATCCTGGGAGAGTCTCATCCCAGGTGGTGGAGACTCAGAGGTCTCGGGGTGTTTTGTGAGCCTACATATCATGCCCAGGCTCTACAGAGGTCCAGGGAGACGACAGGAGATGGATGCCTTGACTTCTTAAACCCCGTGAGTCATTACACCCAGGACATCATAGGATCAAGGGCCTGAAAGTTGTCTGGCTGGAGAATGTTAATGAGCTCGGATTCTGGTGAAGGGAGGTGTGTTATGGACATATTTTCATAGCAGCTAAACTCATTTGGTAGCTGAGAGGTGAGAAGCAAGGCCAGGAGGAATCTGTAATTAGGATGCACATCCATCTCTCTGTGTGAACAGCAAGGCTTCCTTTATCCATCTGCCCATTCATGAACCTATCCACCCTTCCACCAACCCACTTATGCATGCACGCATGCATGCATCCATCCATCCACTCACCTTTTCATTTGTCCATCCACCCACCTATCTATCCACGCATAACCATACCCACTCATTCATTTACCCACCCACCTGTCTATTCACCCATCTCTTCATTTGCTTAGCATCTCCCATATTGCTGAGCGCTTAGGAATTAAACAATGGGTGTGTTACACATACACAGGGCTGCTAACATAATGCATAATCACCCGTGTCATCCCCAGTCTCTGACCTCGGGTTACCTATGTGTAAAAAGCATTTAGACTGACTAGGAGCGAGGTAGTCTCGGAGACTTCCCCAGCTCTGCCATTATTGTCTACGTATTGTGCATCCCAATTAATGAAAACCCAGAGACAGAAACTGGGGTTCAGCCTGAAGGTCAGAAAAGCAAAACAGCCAGCCCCTGGTTCTTACCTCTACCTTAGTCTGAAATGGCGATCCTGCTACAGTTATCTCAGTATGAGACTGTGTCTGAGAGCTGTCTCCTCCCGTTTTATATTCCTCTTGCGTGCTGGGATTAAAGGCGTGCACCACTACCGCCCAGTTTCTATGACAAACTAGCGTGGCTACTGGGATTAAAGGTGTGTGTCACCACTGCCTGGTCTGTAAGGCTGACCAGTGAGGATGCTTTGCTTTTCTGATCATCAGGCAAGCTTTATTTATTAAAATACAAATGAAATATCACTACAGTATTGCTTCCCTTGGGAAAGGGTACACACAGCTACTATTGATGACGAGTGATCCCAGGCAGAAGAGAGTACAGAGGAGGGAGCTGGGAAATGGGGCTGGCTGATGACAAAAGTGGCTATTTTCTGGAAGTCTCTGGCATGAACTCTGCTTAGACGTATGTCAGGAAAAATGCTGATGTTTGATCTGTGGCCATCAAAATTAAATGGAGAAATCTCACGGATCTTGGGGTAGCAAGGATGTTTGGGGCTGGCAGAGGTTCTGGGTGTTGTGCAGTAGCATGAGCCCCAGCGGCGTATTTTCCTGGAAGAGACAGTCACATGCTTTCTTACAAGTTTCTCTGGGGAGAGTAGGCAATACAAGGATGTGTACTGACACTAGGGCCTTCCTTTGCTGCCTCCAATCTTGGCATGGACTTGGGAGATCTTTCTCGGATGCCCACCCTGCTAGTCTGTCTTCTGTGGTGTGACCTTAAGTAACAGCTCTGAGGGTCTGGTTTTGGAAGGAGTATTATGGTTCCCACATGTCCTCACTGTGCCCACGGTCAGCAGCCACATTCTCTTCTTCTCAATTCTACCCTGATTGTGCACGGCACAGTGAGGGCAACTTAGTGTCTGACTGTGATCCTTAATATGATGATTGCAAACGGAACTGGCCATTGTTTTGAGACTTTTGGCTTTCTAGTCTGGAGTGACATTTTTATGGTCATTAGCCAAACTCCACGTCTCCTGTGAATTGCCTGGTCCTGTAGCTTTTGTCTAGGCTTCAAATGGAGGTGCTCGACTTTTTTCATTAGCTGAAAATGCTTTTAAGAATAAGGGAGGTGAGCAGGTTAACCCCTTGGCAGTCACATGTGCTTGTGACTGTTGGGTTTCCCTGAATGTGAGGCTCAGAGCAAGGGTGAAGGTGACTGTAAGCAGATAAAAGCCCTGCAGTGTTGAGGTCAGATGATAATGGGATGGGGGAGGGTACACAAGAAAAGGAAGAGGAGGGGGGTGGGAAAGAGGAACCAGAGGAGAAGATGCTGGAGGAGGAGGATGCTAGCAGCTTTGCAATGCACCTGTGCTTTGCGCTATGCACTTGCAAGACCCTTTTCATCAGTGACATCATTCAGACTCCCACCAGCCAAGCAAAGGCTATGTCAGATCAGCCTGATGGTTCCCTGGATGGCAGGAGTTAAGGATGTTGAACTGGGGACCCAATGGTCAAATAGGACTTTGGTCTTGCCTGCTGCTACAGTCAGGGGGGGGCTTAGGATGCACCCAGATGTTGTATCCAGCAACGATTACATGTGTTTAAGAGAAGGTACACATCTGAACTCTTGTCTTTTATAAGTGCCCCATGGGCAAATCTACTTTGAGCAACCTCTTCAGAATCAGGCCTCCTTTGGTTACCATGACATGTAGGTATTTTCCATTATACTTAGTCTCAGGCTGAACCCAATCTGAGGCTTTGGTGAAAAGAAAAGAGACCAGTCAACCTTGGATCTTATTCCACTTGCTCAGGTTTTAATCCAGGGTGAAGAGTGTGGCGGTAGAGCCTGCACTCTGGCTCCCTGAAGCCCTTGGGGCAGGGCTGCACCTGCCAGCCCCCTTGCTCCCAGAGCTCTGGCTGTGAGTGGAAGAGGATGCTCCCCTCCAAGGCCACAGGCAGAGCGGGGAGCCAAGGCAGGTTAATAGGGGATTAAAAGCTAACTTCCTGCCATGACCAGCTCTGTTTAAAAGGGGAACTGAGAAAGCCAGCAAGATGGTAGCAATCAATACACTCTGACAACTGCTGCTGTCTGCTCCCGTTTCACGCTGTCCTGGTAAAGGGAAGTTTTTCCTTAAAGGCTCATAGAGGCCCAGCTCCCCTCCTCTCTTCCTTGCTTCTCCCCTCCTCTCTCATCCCCTTTTCTCTTCTCTTCTACTCTCCTATTCCCTTTCCACCCTCCTCTTCTCTCCACTTTCTCTCCTTTCCCTTCTTTCCCACCGCCTCCTCCTCCCATCCTCTCTCCTCCCATCCTCTCTCCTCCCATCCTCTTCTCCCTCTCCGCTATTCCCTTTCTTCCCCTCCCTCCAAACCTTCCCTACTGTTTTTTTCTGGTTTCCTCTCCCTTCCTGTCTCCTCCTTCCTTGCCTTTCTGATTTCAATGATGGGCATGAATGCACCGAGGTAGCATCAGTTCCAGAGAACAAGGCGACAGTTTCCTTTCCAGATGATCTCATTGGGGAGAATCAAAGCCTGGTTTCAGGGACTGGATTTTGGCAGGTAGAGACTGGGCTGTTGCTCATGGCCTCCCCTTTCCCTTTTAGTGCTGGAGATTAAACTTAGAGCCTTATACATGCGAAGTAAATATGTTTGCCTACCTTCCAGCTACATACATCTCCAGTCCTTCATTCTTCACATTTTTTTTTGAGTCACGGATCCACGCAGTTGCCCAGGTTGCCCTTGACTTCACTCTCTGGCCCAGGGATGATTTGAACTGGTGACCCTCCTGTCTCAGTGTCAAGAACATTGACATCATAGTCCTGCGTCTCCAGGACTGATTTCTGCTGCTCATTTCTTTGAAGCTCTGAGCACCATCCCCTCTTGGGCATGAAGATGAGTTATCAGTGGAGAGAAATTCTCCCAGGCCTGGATCCTTTTGGAACTGCAGAATGCTTGGTTAGGATAGGATGCCCACTCCCAGCTCCAGGAGAGGAATAGAAACCACCACATAACCTCCTATGGCTGGGCATGGAGGACAGACACCGTGAGTGTCTCAACAATCCAGAGAAACTGCCTGCTGGTTCCTAGGAAGGCAAGACCAACAAATCGGAAAGGCTTCCTGGAAAAGCCAGATAATGCGTGGAGGATAGATTTGGGTGACAGCTATGGGGAGCTGTAGGTGAACTGCGAGAGGTCTAGAGAGATGTTCTGCCTCTGTTTCTTCCCACTCTAGACAACCTCTTCTCACTCATCCCTGAGATCCCTGACTCTATGACAGAACTTGATTTTACATTTCTTTACCCCTCAGCTGGTGGTGCTATTGCAGAGGTTCTAGAAACTTTAGGAGGTAGGAGTCAGCCAAAAAAAAAAAGTGAATGGGGTGCATCCTGAGGGGTGGGTTGTACCTAGAGCCTCCCCCTTCTCTGTGTGCTTTCTGTCTGCCACAAGGTGAATAGCTCTCCTCTATGACATATCTCTGTGACTGTGAAGCTGGACTCAAACACAGGGGGCCAAGCAACTGTGGACTAAACCCCCTGAACCCATGAATCAAAACAAAACTTGTTTATGACCGGTATGTTGGACACAGAAACAAAGATCAGCTAACACAGTCTGCTTCCTGGATCTATCATCAAGGATACTGAATGTTGTGGTTAGTACCTGGTAGGGCTCCTGCACATCTGGAGTTTCAGTCCTTTGAATGCCATGCTGGGTTTTGTTGGTTTGTGATCTCAGAATTCTAAGATAACAAAAGGACAGTTACGATCAATCAGTTTTATAAACTGAGGCCTGGGCATGGACTCGTGGTCACCAGGGTGAGATTGCATCACTGGATTCTCACCAGTGGCTCTTTGGGGGACATATTTCCTCACTGGGTAACAATCCCCTTGACTCACAAAAGGAGACTTACGAATGAGGTGTCAGCCTTTTTAAATAGTAAGGAACCATTAGAGTCTAAAACACCCTTTGTGTGCTCTTCTGATCTGCCAGCCAGTAGGCCACAGACATGCTTTCTTCATCCATGGTGCCTGCCATGTTGGTGTCCTACCAACAAGGCCCCCAGAAATGCCCTTCTGTCTGTTTACATATCTTCACATGTATGTTCCTTGGCCAGGTATGAGCTCGCCCGTGGCTGTAGATCCCATCCTCCTTGGCAGTGTCTGAGTGAAGGAGTTGGCACATGAGTGCAGTGATGTAACAAGAATGTATGTGATGTTAACATTAAGAAGCCGGGTGGTGGTGGTGCACACCTTTAATCCCGGCACTC
>NW_004949130.1:706720-764220 GCF_000317375.1 Microtus ochrogaster
CAGCCCACCCCTTTGTCTTCGCTCGAGCTCTGAAGTCAGGCTTCCCAGTAGACTTGGTGGTAGCTCAACAGTGTTAGCAAATCTTTCCTGAGGAAGAAGAAGATTTTGAAGATGAAGATGCTGTTGATAGTGCAGGCAGCAAAGATGCTGATGGCAGTGATGTGGCCACCAACATGGATGCTGCCTTCTGCTCTATGCCATGCCAGCTCGCCATCTGAGGCAGTGAACGCCTTGATTTGAGGAAGTTCGAAAGTTTGACCCTCCACTCAAACTCCACTTTCTCCACCGCACAATTTCCAGTCCCTATAGTCTGATTTGAATATCATGTTTTCATTAATATATTCAGTGAGGTTTTTAACTATTTCTGGCCCTGTCTCAAAGCATTGCCTACACATCAGTCAAAAAGGGAACAGGTCACCCATGCTGCCCTCTTGTTTATCTATTAATCATCTGGCAAATAAACCACTCAGTATCCTGCCCACCTCGGTAATGTTTGTGATGTAATTTGTTTGGATGCCCAAATGTCACCAGCGTTGATTGTAAGAGCTGAAAAAAAAATGTACTTGCTAAGCGCAGCAAGCTCTAGGCCAAAATGTAAGCATGAAATCTCTGGTTTATTTTTGTAATAATGTTTACAGCTGTTTAATGACCCCGAAAAGGTTCAGTAGTCTGGCATTCTGTATTTCAGAACAGGAGTTCGTGATGCTTAGAACAACCTTGCTTAAACAGTTAAGCAGCAACAATTGGGAAAATTGTATTTAATAAGCCACTGTGTTCTAGGCGAACTTGTCTAATTATTGCTTAACTTACCTAGAAGGAAGCAAGATGGGTTATAGGAAGGAGCCTAGGTCTTTGGCTTTGGGCTGGGGGATGGATGTTTCCCCCCAACTAGAACTGCAGGCTATGAGACCCTTTGGAACAAACTCAGTTGTTTTGGAGCCTCTCATGCTGTTAGGGGAACAAATTCCAACTGTGCGTGGCGGCTCAGGTGTGGGATTCCTGCAAGGTGTCCAGCGCAGCACTTTTACCCACTTTGATAAAATATGGAATATTTAGTTGTGCTCGGTTAGACAACAATATTTAATTTTAAAAAAACCCACTTGAAGCAGATATTCTGAAAGTCATCTTATTTCCAACCATTCTTTTTCATAGTAGAAGGATCAAACTCTTTCGTTCAACTTACTGGCAAGATCTATATTTTTGAGATGATTCACGAGGCTTCCCCCTCCCCCACTCTTGCAAAATGGAACTGTGTTTCTGTGTAAAACTTATTTAAAGTTATGACTGCTAGCATTTCTGGTGTCCTGATAGTTTTAAATTTCATCTTCAGGGAAAGATACAATTAGGTCCTCTCGGAAAAGTTAAGTGAGTGCCTTTGTCATTGATATCACAGGAAATAGTATTGAAAGGGGTAATGCAAAAATGACAATAGCCATTAGCTCTCTCCAAAGCAGCTGGATGACTCTCTGTACCTGCAGTGATGAGCTGGTGAGAAGGCGTTTTGATAGGCCATATCCAATGGCAGGTGTCACTATGGCTGACATTTCTTTACTCATGAATGGTGGCCTTGCAGAGCTCAAGGAGCAAGCTCATGAGCTTCAGAAACCTTCACTAGATCCATTTGTCTTTAGAGGCGGAGCCTGGACTTCCAACCCCATGGTGGGACGTGTAGGAGTACCTGAAGCTCACTGGCCAGTCTGTTTCTTCATCAGAGTCGACCATGGCATCGATGGCCAGTGGTGCTCCTCTCTGTGACCCAGGGTAGGTCAGGACCAGGCAGAAGGTTATGATAGTCTCTGTGACCTCTACTACCTCCAGTGAGGACGGTTGCCTGTCTTTGTTAGATTTAGGTAATTATGTATTCATTGATTCCTTCCATCAGCCAACTAATGCTCAATGATTCACACGTGCATATGCTTAGGGAGGGCCGCAAGCTGTAGGTCAGGAGCAAGTCGTTTTCATTGTTGAACAGCAATTTTGTTTGTATGTCTGTGGGACTGGGGATTGAGGACCTTATGCATAGGAGGCAAGATTTGACCTCTGAGCTCTGTCTTCCGCTGGCTTACATTCTGTGATTATACTTTGAGTTTGCCACCCACATGAAAATGTTGGTTGTAGCACTTGGAGGGTCAGATTGCTTAGTTGCCTGAAGGGCTGGGTCATGGCATATACTCTCTTAGCCCATGACTTCTTGATGCAGGCCCCCAGCTCCTGCAGCATGGATGCTGAGCTCCTAGCCAGGTTACCAGTAGAGGATGGAGGGAGCATGGGGGCTACAATGTTCCTTGGAAACTGGCTGTTGAAGTCCAGAATTGTGCAGGGATACGCATGAGCACCCTGCTTGTCAGGACGTGGCCGTAGGGTGGAGACAGGTCACAGTCAGACACCTGCCGCGTGGCCGATGGCGAAGCAGTGCGATCCCCACAGGAAGGCGTTCTCTATGCGTTTGTCCCCTAGAAGGCTAGGGAAAGGAGTAATCACACTCTGTAAGAACAGTGGCGTGCTCACAGGCAGCCCACCTCCTCCAGGCCTGTGAGCGCCTACAGCAGCAGCTGGATCCAATCCTTTAATAGTAGGATAAATGACCCTTAGTTTCCCACGGTATACATTTGTGCGAGTTGCTGGAGTGCCACCATTGTGGGCTCCCTGGCTGACTCTCAACAGCCATACTTGATGTCTGTGATTGTATGCTTGAGTAGACGCCTGTGGGTGAGTGTGCCCACACCCACCACACACACACAGCATGCCTCGCTAACCTTGAACATAGTCCTTGTAGATACTTTCTCATCCCCTCCCTTTGTTAGCCCTTGGCCCACAAGGCAGATACGTTAGAAGGTTTATGACCGATGCTTGCTGAAGAACGGCTGAGGTGAGGCCTAAATGAATTGTGGATTGCTAAGTGTGGAGAAGTTGGGGTTGGCCCAGGTTTTGCAAGTCCCAGGCCGGGCCCGAGGCCAGCTTGTCCTGCCTCAGCTGCTTTGGCCCAGGGACAGAACATCAATTACCTCACACTCTTTCCAAGAACTCACATTCCCCTTTCTTACTTCGAGTGGAGTAGCGGGCGGTGGTTTGGAATGACACAGAGCGGCATCCTAGGTCCGTGCTCAAGGAAAGCTGAGGGCTCAGAGATCTATCCGACACAGTGCCGCAGGGCAGTGGCATGCTCTGCCGGGCTTCCATGCAGGGTCTTCCCAGGGGCTTGGACCCTAGGAACCTTCTGGGTTGTGGCTGGTCCTTCTGAACACAGGTAGTTCCATCCTGAAGGGAGTGGTCGCTATCTGTCCTTTAGTGCCCAGAGTAGGGGCAGTGAAGGTAGCTAAAGACTGCATGAGTCCCCATGGGCATCTGGATGGAGGGCATGGTGATGAGGTAATTCTCTCTGGTGCTTTTAGACCAACGCTCTGGAATTTGTGATAAGCTGAGGTTGAAATGAAGGTGAGTCTCCTTCAGGGCCTAGCTGCTTCTATAGGCAACGATTCTGTCTGTTCATGCTCGTCCACTGTTGAGGGACACAGAACCCAAGATGAGCAAACTGAGCCTCAGGGTTCGCTTCATGGCATTTGCCCTCAGAGAGGTGATGACATCCTGGCCTGTTCAGGAGGGCTCCAATCAAGGGAGTTAGAAGAAGAAAGAGAACAGAGCTGAGGACCAACCTCCATCAAAGTGGGTGCAAAGGGGCCTGTGAACTCAGACCTGTATCAAGAAGTCAACTTGGAAGAACCGGAGAAGCACATTCTAGAATGTTATATTCCTTCTTCCACTGAAACATTAGCACTGGTATCAGAAAAAAAATATGGTTGATTTTAGCAAACAACCACCACCAGTCTTTTCTTTTCGACAGAATAAAAGAATTCCATACTCAAGGTGAACTGGAAGACTCCCATGTTGAGTTGCTGGCAGGGAAAGTGGCCATGGCCTTCCACTGGACACTCCATGTCCAACCGGATCGTAGCCTTGTTGCTTACACTCCCAACCTCCTCCCCTGTCTCTGCTGAACTGGCACCTGGCCTCAGAGATCTGAAAATAGCACATCATCCCTGGATTCAACCTCGTGAGCTGGCCAACTGGGCAGCCCTTGGAAGTAGGCCAGTCATGTTGGCTTTGATGTCTCCAAACTTCCCAAGAGCTGCGGGGGCGGGGGGAATTCTGTGCACTGTCATATGGCTCCAGGGACATGATCCATATCTGCTCAAGACAGGAGCGAGAGTGGGGTTGAAGCCAGATAGGGCTGGAAGGTGCTGAAGGACTCCAGACTAGGTCCTGGAGGCCACTCATGCCTGCAGCTGCTACGCTGTGTATGGGGATGCCCTTCCCTGATTGCCAATGGATGCCATGATTCCTGGAGTCCGATAGTAATACCACCCATCAGTATATCTTCAGTGAGTGATAGAGACTGGTACATAGTGAGAATTCATTGGCTTGTTGAATAGAATCTCCATGATAACCTAGCTTCTGACCAGTCTTCCAAATTGAAGATGGCAAATTGGAAGCTGCTTTTACTTAAGCAAGTGAACAAGTATGCACCTCTGTGAATGTGTGTGAGCATGGGAACAGCTGACCATGCCTTCATCTGAGGGCTAGCCTGGACTGAAGTCCCTGTCCCTCCTGGAATTAAACACCCATGTCTTTACTCTTGCCAAGGCAGTCAGTCCCTGACTAGTCTATCTGGGAGACAATCCAACAAACAGCAGATTCTTCTGGGGCAGAATGTACTTGCCCCACAGCTGAGCTCTGGCCCCACACATCCCCTAGGGGAAAGTTGCTTGGCCCCATAGTTTTGGCTAAGGTTAAACACAAGGCTCCTGAACCATCTAGCTAACCAACACATTGAAAGACTGTAATACAAAGATGAGATCTGCAGAAACTTATCTAAAAGTAGGAAGTGAATCTGGGCTCCTTCACGGGGGAGGCATATCTGGAAACAGAAGGACTCCAGGCATGGGTTCTTTGCTTTCCAAGCTAAGCACCCTGCATGCTCTGATCTGGAGGAGAGCCTGCCCTCTGACCCACCTGAAACAGTCTGGCATTTGCTGTTCTGCACAGGCTGTGGAGGGGGCAGAGGGGACTATTAAAGACAATTATACAGACTAGCTTCGAGTGTTTGTGTTTAACAAACAGCTTTGAGTTCTAATTTTCTGCAAAACACATACTGCAGGTACAATTTGTACTCATTACCGTATATTGGGAAAGTTATTAAAAACACTCAAACTTGGTTGAGACTTCCTATGGCATCGTCCCTGGATTTTAATTGGTTTTTATCTAGTTCTGCAAAAGATCTCTTTAAGGCCAATCAAAGTCCCTGGCTCAGCTGTCTTGCTAGGCACAGGACAGGGAGAAAGCATCGTACGGTACAAGTCTACTCCATCCAAGCACCAACAGCCTCGCAAGTCCACCAAGATTCCAGCAGGAGATCAGGGATAGGATGGACACACAGTTACCAGATGACAAAAATCAGTGGTTCGTAAAATAAGGGTTAAATCTTAATCTCTGAGGTTTGCAAAGCTGCTACTAGCAGTCTCCTTAAAATTTAATATACCTCGTTAATGCTTCCTCGCAAACACTGAAGGATTTTTATGATTATAATCATGTGTTACAGCACCTAGTACTGTTTCTAAGCAGCATACTAATCAGCTTAATGAGATATTACTGCACTTTTTGTTGACTAAAGCAAAATCTCTTTTATTGTTCTAAAGCCTGTCCTTTACTTTATTTTTTTCCCCAAAACATTATCTTGTTTTATGATGTACCAGTAAATATCATGCTATTGGTGTTATTTTTTTTTCCCTTTGGCCAAATCATAAAATGATCTCTTTCATCTTAGACTAGTGAGTATACTGAATATAGTAAAACAGAAAAGAAAGTGCTCTGTTGGTCTTTTTGATGAAAAGTCACTCCGCTCTAAGGCAAACTTTGGACTGAACCAACAGGTAGGGGCTCTTTGTGAAGGGAAAGGAGGAGGAGTTGAACATTCAGAGCCTTGCTATGTTATTAGGTGTTGAAGATGGTAAAATATTAATAATTGAAATGTGGATGAATAATTGCAGTTTGTAAATAGAAAATACAAGAAAGATGATCCATTCCCAAAACAAATTGGAGGACACTGCCATATTGCATAATTGGCATTTAATAATTCATCTTTTTATTATTGTTTTTGACTATAATTCCTTAGCATTATTATGGGTGGGTAAGTCATGAAATGCAAACCCCCCCCATCCCCATCCATGCCCAACGGATGCTACTGATTCTTCCCGCCACTGTACCAGGTACACATCTGAACTCTTGTTTTAATTTCTAGGGATGGAAGACGCGAGTCTGTGCCTTGGAGTGTCCTCGACGGCACCGGAAGCTGAGCCTCACCTGAGCAGCCCGGTCCTCAATGGCCAGTATGCCATGAGCCAGAAGTTGCACCAGATCACTTCCCAGCTCAGCCATGCCTTTCCTGAGCTGCATCCGCGGCCCAACCCTGAGGAGAAGCCACCTGTAGCCCTGGAGGAAAAGACCCACGTACCCATGAGCGGGCAGCCCATGGGCAGCCAAATGGCGTTACTGGCCAATCAGCTGGGCCGTGATGTGGACAACAGCCTCAATGGGCGTGTGGACCTGCAGCAGTTCCTCAATGGGCAGAACTTAGGCATCATGTCTCAGATGAGTGACATTGAGGACGATGCCCGAAAGAACCGGAAGTATCCGTGTCCTCTGTGTGGCAAGCGTTTCCGGTTCAACAGCATTCTCTCCCTGCACATGCGCACTCACACAGGCGAGAAGCCCTTCAAGTGCCCCTACTGCGACCACCGCGCAGCCCAAAAAGGAAACCTCAAGATCCACCTGCGGACCCACAAGCTGGGCAACCTGGGGAAGGGGCGCGGGCGGGTGCGTGAGGAGAACCGTCTGCTGCACGAGTTAGAGGAGAGGGCCATTCTGCGGGACAAGCAGATGAAGGGCAGCTTGCTGCAACCCAGGTCTGATCTCAAGCCCTTGGCACATGCCCAGCAGACCCCATTGGCCACCTGCAATTTAGCCTTGCCCCCCAACCACAGTGTGCCCGACGTTGCCCACCCGGCACCGTCTCCCAAGCCAGCCAGTCTACAGGAGGATTCGGTGACCCCGGCTGCGGGCTTCAGATGCACCTTTTGCAAAGGCAAGTTCAAGAAGCGCGAGGAGCTGGACCGCCATATCCGCATTTTGCATAAGCCCTACAAGTGCACATTGTGTGACTTCGCGGCCTCGCAGGAGGAGGAACTTATCAGTCACGTGGAGAAGGCACACATCACTGCGGAGTCTGCCCAGGGCCAGGGCCCCAATGGTGGTGGAGAGCAGTCGGCCAACGAGTTCCGCTGTGAGGTATGCGGCCAGGTGTTCAGTCAGGCCTGGTTCCTGAAAGGCCACATGCGCAAGCACAAAGATTCCTTTGAACACTGCTGCCAGATCTGTGGTCGGCGCTTCAAAGAGCCTTGGTTCCTTAAGAACCACATGAAGGTACACCTCAACAAGCTGTCGGTGAAGAACAAGTCCCCCACCGAACCTGAGGTGTCGGTGCCCATGGGTGGCCTGTCCCAGGAGGCCCATGCCAACCTGTACTCAAGGTACCTCTCCTGCCTGCAGAGTGGTTTTATGGCCCCGGACAAAGGCAGCCTGAGCGAACCCACCCAGCTCTATGGCAAAGGGGAGCTTCCAGCGAAAGAGAAGGAGGTTCTGGGAAAGCTACTGTCGCCCATTTCCAGTATGGCTCACAGTGTCCCGGAGGGAGATAAGCACTCCCTCCTGGGCTGTCTCAACCTTGTGCCACCACTAAAATCCAGCTGCATAGAGCGGTTGCAGGCAGCTGCCAAAGCTGCAGAAATGGACCCAGTGAACAGCTATCAGGCCTGGCAGCTCATGGCCAGGGGCATGGCCATGGAACATGGCTTCTTATCTAAAGAGCATCAGCTCACGCGCAACCACGAAGACACTTTGGCAAACGCCGGAGTTCTGTTTGATAAGGAGAAACGGGAGTACGTGTTAGTGGGAGCAGATGGCTCCAAGCAGAAAATGCCTGCTGATTTGGTTCACAGCACTAAAGTGGGCAATCAGAGAGACCTGCCAAATAAGCTCGACCCTCTAGAAGGCAGTCGGGAATTTTTGTCACACGGGCTCAACCAGGCGCTCGAATACAACCTGCAGGGTCCTGGGAACATGAAGGAGAAGCCCACTGAATGCCCAGACTGCGGAAGGGTGTTCCGTACCTACCACCAGGTGGTTGTGCATTCTCGTGTTCACAAGCGGGACCGCAAGAGTGATGAGGATGCTCTGCACGTGGGCGTGGGCGTGGGCCTGGAGGAGCGGCGCGGCTCAGGCAGCGACCAGGAGTCCCAGTCGGTGAGCCGCTCCACCACACCTGGCTCATCTAATGTGACCGAGGAGAGTGGGGCTGGAGGTGGCCTGTCGCAGACCGGGAGTGCCCAGGAGGACAGCCCACACCCTTCTTCACCATCTTCCTCAGGTAGGTTGACAGACAGAAAGTGAAAGGGCCCGAGGCCGGGCCCTGCCCCTGCCCCTGCTTGGTCCTCCATATCAACGTCAGGCCTTAAGATGGTTCTGAGGTCAGTGTGGTTGAAACCACAGAAGGTGTCAGGCTGGATGCTGGGGAGTGTCTCTTTCCTTCAGGATGATGCCCTGCTCCAAAGTTGGGACTGTCTTTTCAGCCTTGATCCATGACTACCAGCAAAAGGCAGCTGAGCCTCCTTCCCCGTGGTAGAGATGGTGTCAAGCTTTTTGATGGGGCACAGTTTACCCTTCCCCTTCAGCTGTTCAGTTCCATTTGTGGTTGAACCTGGTTCTTAGCTTTGTCTTTGGAATCCAGAAGTGCAGACTTGGCTCCAGATATGGACGCGAATATGGAGGGTCTCCCTGGCCTCCCCGGCCTCCCCGTTACTATATTCACCTTTAACAAGCCTTTAACTTGGGAGTTTTCCCACAGCCTCCCTCCCCAGGCCGAACCTATCTCTTGTGCCCTTCTGAAATTGCAGGCTGGCTCACCTGCCCCCAGAGCCACACTGCTTTCCTCTGCTGGGTTTAGTCAAGCACAGAGGTTTGAAAACACAGATGTATGGCTGTGTGTCTTCAGCTGTACTGTGTTGCATGGGCGATACAGTTCTGGGGGTCTAAAATAGAAAGCAGAAAAATCTGTCATCAAAAATGTCTGTGCAATGCTGAAGCATCCTGGCCCTGTTTGGGGGGGGGGGAAGAAAAAAAAAGGAAAGAGAAGGAAAAAGAATAGATATACTAGTCTAAGATGGTTAAATTAAAACCGCTACCTAACAGCAGGTAAGAGGTTGCCTTCATCCACATTTCCAAAGTCCCTTACTAATGGATAGTAAATTGAAAGTTATATCTCCAGCCCTTTATAAAGAAAGCACCTCGCTAATACTGTAATCATTCTACTGCCTAACAACAGAGGAAATCATGCCATAACAAATACCCTGTTACTAATGGCAACATTGATTTCTGCAATCAGCCATTAAGTCTAGAAAATGAAAGACAGTTTGAGGCACCTCGAGGCACTGCGTTGCCCACTGTTAAAGATGTGGCAGTGTGCTGCTGAGGGTCATTTTTTAAAAGTTTCTTTTCTCTCTATTTGCGTGCATGCATGAGTGTGTGTGTGTATGCATGTGAGCGTGTGTGTGTGTGTGTGTTTTTCTGTTGGCTGTCGTTTCCATCGTAGAGAGGCTATTCTTTGCTGTAGTTATTAACTAGATGCCGGTACACTTTGTTGTTATTCTCTCCCTTCAGCTTCTTTTTCTTCTAGAACAAAACTCATACTAGAATAAAGTGTGTGTGTGTGTGACAAAGAGAGACAGAGAGAGTGTGTCTGTATGTGTGTGTGTGGTGTGAGCTTATTACAAGCCAGTAAAGAATTGTTAATACACATAAATCTGAACTACACATTCCAGAGATTCCGATAGCACTTAATGCTGCTGCTTAAATACCCATGAAACACACTGTCTGCTCGTGGAGTCCTGGACTCGCTGGCGATTTATTACTGACAAGATGCTTCGGGAGAGTCTAAGAAGGATGTGAGGGCCACGGGAGGATGAGGTCACACTGCGTGGAGGGGCCTTGTATGAGAGGGAAGTTGTGAAATTGCCTTTCCTGCCAGTGAGAGCTCTGTCAGGATGGGTCCTCACATGCAGGATGGTGAGCTCCAGGCTGTCTCAAGGGACTTTTTCCAACCTCTTGGAGAGGGATCTCTTCTTCAGGAAATGCGTTCTTTGCTGTTCTGAGGTTGGGGACCTACCAGGGGCAGGGGTCGGGAAACACTGGATTCCCTCAGTTTTTGGAGTGACATGGTTTTCACACTGACAGATTCCATTCCCTCTCCAAGACCTGCTAAAGCAAGAGGGTCTTAGCATAATATTCCAATACCAAATGTTCGGCTCTGTTAATGACATGTTTACCATGTTTTTTATCACCTTCTGGCCAAGTGATAGCCAGCTGCTTGCTGCTTCCTCATCTCTAAATGCTCAGTGGGAAGAAAGAATGCACACCAAAAAAAAAAAAAAATCCAGATTTATTTATTTATTTATTGCCTAAGAGAAGCATTGAGTTGGCATTAGCTCTCCACTTTATTTTCCCTGCTGAGGGATTTTACAATGGTGAATACTGAGTCTTTCATTTGGGGTTTGACTTCTTTGTTTTCTTCATATTCAAATCAGACCCTTTCATAATTTTTTGACTAAGGAGGGGAATGGATGGCAGAGCCACTCTGCAGCCCAAATCAGCTGCGTGTCTAAGGGCATTCAGGTTCTGCTGGGGTTTAGGATTCTCAACCAAATCTGGTTTGTTTTCCCCTCTTCTAACAAGTGTGACTTGTATAAAGTGTGTGATTCAAAGATGCATTTAAATAAAACTCTCGACACAATAGGTGGGTTTTTTTTTATTGTTACCTGTTAGAAACCTGCAAGGTGAAGGGGAGAGAAAAAAAAAATTAAGCCCTTAAGTAAAGAAAAAAAAGTACTTATTAAGGCTTCTATTAAGAAATAACTGCAAAACACGGTCTTACAAATTTCTCAGACCGCATAACAATGTCACAAAACTTCATTTGCATGGCTTGATTCTCTTTTTTGTTGAAAACTGGGTCAGTAGGGCCTGAGAAACTATTTTTTCAGATCTTAACCAATGAATTCTTCTTTATAAACCGCTGCTCTTAACATGATAGTAGTTCTGAATTCATCATAAAAAAACCTTTTTTAGCAGAGCCTCTTAGAATAGATCTCTAGAAGGAGGCTTACAATGAGTGGCAGAGACGTCCTTTGTTATCTGATGTAATTCTTTGCAAAGGAGGATTGGGAACGGAGTGGCTGTTTAAAAATGTCTTGCTCAGACCGAGACGAAGAAGGGGTCAAGTTTGCAATCAAACAGTTATTGCCGAGATGGGTGACTGTCACTGGCTAGGCTAATGTGGGATGCAGCTGTTTCTTATGTGAGCAAAAGAATGTTTGAATCAGTGAACATGTGAAAATGATTCCAGTGAACCAGAAAATGTGTTTGTTCTTTTGCCTCTCCAAACTGCTGAGAACCAAGCTTAAGATCAGCCGCAAAAACTAGGACCTTGGACAGACGGAGAGGTCATGTTTTCTAACAGAAAAGCGGCAGGACTCGCCACGCAGATCACCTCCCCATCTCCCTTTGTTGTTGTTTGTTTGTTTATCTTCGACTCGTTTATAATTTCTCACCATAGTGCATGTCGTTTGCGTCCGTGTGCATTGCAAAGCGAAACTATTTGGAGAGCATCAGCTTATAAATTTTACTCTTTTATGACATTCAGAGAGCGGGGCGGCTGTTCTGATGTCTCCTCATTTCCTGGCTTGCGTGCAAAGGCTCTGATGACATTAATCTCTGCATCTTTCCCTAAAACCTCTCCCTCCCCCCTCCCCCCCAAACCACCGATGTATCCTAGCTTTTGCTCTGAGTCAGAAAACAACAGAAGTCCCGTTTCTTCAGATTTTGCTTTGGAAATCATGCTTAGTATAATTAAAACTTAATGTACTAAGAAACGATACTGTTCATTATATCCAACAGGGCAGTTACCTTCCGAATTCCCATCATTTTGGAGTGGGGATAATTGAAGTGTTGATGGTGGGAAGGGGGTAATTGAATGCATTGACCCTCCGTTCATTAAATAAAGTCAGCAAAGTTGCGTGATCAATGGGAGCCAGGGAGAGAGAGATAGAAAGATGGAAATACGGTTAACCCCTACTTCTTCTGCTATAATGTTTTGAGTTGGACAGGGATTATTTGATCAGCTGGGCTAAAAGCCTTGGGGGTCAGTCTGCTTTTGTTGCTAGAATGCATTCCTGAGATGCTGTGCCTCCATCCCGCCTAGGCCCATTGACCACTGCATTGGAGGCCTTTATCCAGACCCCCACCACTCTGCGACCCACTGGTGATAGTGAGATGATAGATTTTCTTCCTTTCACACCTTTTTTTTTCTCTTGTGATTCACCCTCCCCGCCCCCATTCTTGGTAACCATTGCCTGTTCCACACAAACAAATCCAAGCCCTCCAAAGATGATCTCTAAAACAAAAAAGAAAGAAAAAAACATTTAAGTCTGAGGATTAAGATCTCCTTTTTTTCCCTCTTTTTTTTTCCTTTTTCTTTTCTTTCTTTTTTTCTTTTTCTTTCTCCTTTTTTTTTTTTGCTTGTGCATTCCAATTGTTCTTAAAATATTTGGCAATGTCAATTAGTAACTGAGCAGAGTTAGCTGATGAACACAATTTTCCAGTAGACTGAGCACCCTATTGTTGCCGAGCGAACAGCAGATTTCTGAGGTCATTATCATTCGCTGGTTGCTTGGCCCAGCTGCTTCCTGCTGCAAAAGCCAAACTTTATACTGGAGCTCGGGGATGGCTGCAGCAACAGGGGTCTGGGAGGGGGAGAGGGGAGCTGGCTGCAGAGCGGAACTAAGACAGTCATTATCAGCAGAGGAAACAGAAAGCAAAAGTTTGCCCGCTATTCCCGAGAACGGTAGTATGGGGGGCTTGGCACTCGGTTCCTTGCCACTACCTTCCTTCTCTAGGAGCAGAGTTAAAGGTGGGGAGAACACCCCCAAGGCACAGTGGCTACTGACTTCTCGCAGAACACAACTCTGCCAAACAATCACTCCATTTATAAACTCCTTAAGAATGTTTGACCCAACCAAGAGCTGGGGCGTAACTCCCCCATAGATAGATAAGACACTTCCATTTTCATTTTAAAAAGTCCTTTTCAAGATGCTTTTAGCAACTTGAAAAGAGTAAACTCAAGGACCACAGGCAGGAATCAGCGTGCAGCTTTCCAAAAGGGATCTTTGAACAGAAGGTGGTCTGAAATTCCTTGAAAAATAAAATTTCAATACTGGGGACTCACTCCTATGCCTGTTAGCTTTCTTCCTTTTCCTTCATCACCCTGACTCTTGCCCCCACCCCACCCCAATTTGCGAGCTGTTTCATGGAGAAGAAAAGCTGCACTTTTTTTTTTTAAAGCTCAGCTGTTAAAGCCGAACACCATATGCAGCCCTTCCGTCCCCGCCGTGGGAGCATGTGCAGGCGGCCACTGTGTTTGTGGAGATTTACGGAGGCCCAGCTTGTGTGTGCCAAAGCAGTGCCCAGGCAGACGCTGGCCAAGGTCCTTCTTCCAAGTCGATGATTTGATGGCCACCCGCCTGGATGGATGTACTGGCTAAGACTCCTGGGGAATGTTAGAGAGGGCAAGGGTCAGAGGCCTGGGTAACCTCCCACAGTCCTTAGCTCTCCCACGTGGTCCTGGAGTGGTCCATTCACCTGGAGCAGCTGGTGATGCTAGCTGACAGTCACTGGCAAATGCTAGTCACTTTGGGACCATCACTTCATTTCCTTCCTCCTATGGGAGGTTGGATGCTTCCCAGGACTTTCTTTTAATAAACTTTCCATTCCAAGGTGGATGTTCATTGCTTTGTGTTTAGAAACGGCTATTTGTAAACACACTGCAACACCCTGGGGCTTCTGCTGTCTCCCTTGCCCCCTTGAATGTGGCTGTAAACTCCACTTCCTTTGAGGCTAGATGCTGCTGTCCCTTAGCAACTCAGCAAGAGAAATGTGCTGCGAGCTCTGACAGGCTTCACACGGGAAGCCGCAGAAGACATCCTAGCAGGTCTTCAGCCTCCCTCCGTACTTGTAGTCTGTGGACTTCGTATAAGCCATGAAGGGTTGGATTCCAGGCCTGCAGTTGCTCAAAGCCCAGCCAATGTTCTGGTGATGGACTCAACGTTGTTGGACTCAATTTGCCTGTATCCAGACAGGGCACCACGAGGCCCATCCCTCTTCTTCCTGGTGTGTTTCAAGGAGTGTCGCAGAACTCTGAGACACCCATGGCGCTCCATGATGGTTACTCATTTGAGGAGCAGAAGAGGTCTTTTAAATCCCAAATTAATGACCATAAGCAAACACGGATGAGCAAAGGGTGGGTAACAACGAAGCAGAGAATTAAACTGTCGCTTCTGAAAACATAGCTCAAATGGGAGTTTCTGATTCCCATCCTGGCTGACACCACCTTTGGGTAGGAGGGGACTAGAGTTATCGATTTGCTTTATATATAAAGGCACGGTGGGGCATTTACACTACGGTTTGTCCAGAAGCAAGCACGGTCAGTTCAAGAGCTTCCTTTCATCCGTTTCCAGTGTTTGTCGGTCAGTAAGAAATTCCTCCCACTGGGTACACTTTTCTTGGGCTGAACTGGTACAGTATCTGTTTGCAGGGCTTCTTGGGGTCCTCCTGCTTACTCCTGCCCTTTCTTCCAGGACTCTGATCCTTCGAATCCCTTCTTCGGGCTGTTTTTTGCCTTGCATATAAGAACATTTTCTGGAAAGGAAGGCTATAATGTATCTTAATTTACCGCCCTACCTGGGAGGGGAACAAGTTTCATGTGGCCCAAATTTAAGAAATATGGGAGCAGGGCTAAGTTTTGAGTCCTCTGTTTTGCTGTGGAACACTCCACTGGATTCCAGACTCCCGTCAGGACACTTGGGGATCTCAAGATGGAGAATTTGAAATTCATTGAGGAAACCTAACATTCTTGATGCCATTTTGTAAGAGTAGAATTGAACCGTTTGGCCTGTGAAGTCAGAGAAGTGTTTTGACCGTGGAGCTAGTGTAAATGCTGAGGGTAAGGCTTTGAAACAATCATGGCAGTGGGGATTGGCTCTTGGCACTTGCCTAATTCATGATGATGGCATTGGAACTTGTGCCATCTGTGAACCTGGGGTCTTCTGGTTACCCTCTCGGGCTTTTGCCACCCTTGCTGGCATCTGGCAGGCATTGCTCACCCTTGCCGAAGCTCTAAACATGACCTGGAAGGAAAATGGCTGGGAGTGACTGGAGAGTACACAGAGGAGCTATCCAAGATGAACGGAGAGAGGAGGGTGGGCAGGCAGGTGGTGGGGGGACTTTGATCTCCCCAGGAATGATCACGGCTGCAGCTGAGAGGAGCCAAGGGTCTCCCTTGCCTCTTCCTGGCAGGATGGGACGATGGCAACATTTACTTAAGCTGTGGAGTCTGGCACAGCCTCATCCAGGCGCCATCTGGAGAGCCCTTCTCCGAAAGCCACAGACCCCCACTACAAGAACTCAGGGGAGCAGGACTTGGGCAGAGTTTGGGGATTTTTTTCCCTTTAGGCACATCCTGAGCATCCAAGCACCTGAGTAGGCTGAGGCGCCTCTGAAACTCCCATTGCTAAAGTGTGAGTTTTCCCTCAGTACCCCTCCGGTTAATTCTAGAGACTGATGTGGCTCAGGTTGGCTTTGTCAGGAGGGCACGTACTGTCCCGGCTGCCTCTCCACCTGTGTACTTGATGTGGCATGTTGCTTCCTGCCTTTACCCAACTGTACTAGCTACATATAGACACACCGTGGGAAAACACGGCCCGTTAATGTGATGGAAGTATGCCTCTCTCTATAAGCCCTGGAGAAACGGATCTAGGATCCAGTGGCTTGACTCATGACAAAGAGCGCCAAACAAAGTATAGAGATCCGATGCCCCCTTTCCCCTGATATGCATCCCAAACCAAAACAGCAATGACCAGAAACAAAATGAGCGTCTAAACTTTGCAGCTGCTTGGTGGGTGTCTGGGCTTCACCAGGAGCCCTGCCGAATCAAATAAAGGGGAGTGGTCTGGGTGTAATTCAGCTGGCTCTTGTCTGCGTTTTCCCTACCAAAAGAAAGTAAGGGCTTATCTTCTTGTGGGACCCATCTCTGTGTCTTGGTTGCTGTGCGTGTGTGTGACATGTGACATGTGTCTGAAAGAAGTGAGAGACACAGCACAAGCTGGCTCCTTGGCTCTGCTGCCCACTCACTACACCACGTGGTGGGGTGGGGTGGGGTGGGAGGGGCTTCCGCCGGAGGTGCCTGGGCAGAGTGCTCTCTCTCCAGTGAGGGTTTCGGAAAGTAGGTCGTGGGTGTACTCCGTTCTCATAATTTGTCACTCGCTTTCAAGGATCAGGGCGGTTTCCCACTCCCCTTGGGAGGGAGGCAGTGCGCATATCTGAGAACTGTTATCCTGTGTCCAGGGGCAAGGATGCTCCACAGAGGAGCGCATTCATTCTCGTGTAGAGGCATCTTGTACAAATGGAATATGGGTTGACACTCCACTTGTCTCTTTCCTCTTGTCTGGACTCAGGTCCAGAGCTAGCAGATTCACCAAGAAAACAGGTCCCCACCACGATGTTATCTTTCCTAAAGTCAGTGGCCTGTGTGTGTGATGTGTGGATGCCCCTTGCTATCTTCAGTCATCTGAGGGGCGTTTTGGAGCCTTTCCAACCTGCCTATATTGAGCTCAGTATCTAAAGTAGACTGTGGTTCTTCTCCTTGAACAAGAACAAGTCAGATACAGTGTTCTTTTTATTGATAAGAATGTTTAAAATTTTGATAAAGCCAGTGTTTTGTTTTATTTTATTTATCCCCCCACCCATATTGGAAGTGATCTTCCAGTTTGCCTGTAGTGTGATGTCATGATCCCAGCTGAGGGAGGAGCCTTGGTCTGGTTTGTGTCGTTCTCAGCTGGGTCTGAGCCCTCTGAAGTGATCTTTGCTCCTCAGTGAAGGAGGCTGCTGCTATTTTCTTTTTTCTTACTATAGACTAGTCCTTACTCACCCGGGATATTTAGAAGGTACAGATAATTTAGAAAAAAAATATCTTCTTGAACTAAGCGTGGTAGCTCATGCCCGTGAACCTAACACTCAAGACACTGAGGCAGAAGGATCTTAAGTGTGAGGTAATACCTGTTGGTGATTCCAAGGTTGGCTTGGGCTACATAGCTGGACACTGTCTCAAAAACAGAAGCAAGCAAACAAACCAAGGCAATTTTAAATAGATATACTTAGAACCACTCAGGGCTTCACCCTGCAATCTGTTTATATGCCTTCCCGTTCTTTGGTATGTGTCTGACCATGTGGCTCCTGAAGGGGCCACATCATATTGTACACACTCCTGGACAAACCTTTCCTAAAGTACATGTTACACATTAAGTTCTGAGGGGCACATGGTGTCTGTAGGAAATGCCCAGTTTCACCTTAAAGGGTCCGATGATATCTAATACAGCTTTTTAAGTAAACAGGCAGTAGGATGGACGTGTCTTATAGGCTATTGCATGCATGCTGCTGCCCTATTGTGATAGCTATCCTTTTGTTTCATTTTTGCTGTTTCCAGACAGGATTGTGCTATGTAGCCCAGGATGGTCTCAAACTTGGGAACTTTCTCTTCCACCCTCCCAAGTGCTTGCTATAACTGGATGTACACACCATCGTGGCCAGCATGTTAGTTTTCTTTCCTTCCAGAGACCATCACAGAATAAATACGCTCTCTGGGGAGAAAGCAGAGATCCAGAGAAGAAAAGGCCTATCTATAAAATGATGGGTCCACTGTGTCTACAAAGCAGAGACTTGTTTTTAGTTTTCTCACTCCGAGAAGAAACATCCTAGGGACTTTTTGTTTTTTTGCATGTTTGTGTCTGGATGGTCGCAATCATGTGTGCAATTATTTCCTTAGGTGTAAGTGAGTCTGTGTTCCCTGGCAGGTGTCCCTGAGGCTGCAGATGTGGAACGCCCGGCAGTGTTCTATAAGGCCATAGCTGGAGACAGTTTCTGTGCTGGAGATGTTGCCCCAAGTAAATCCCTCCTGTGATTGTGAACTTGTCCCTTTCACCAGGGAACTCTTTGACTCCTTTGTTCACTTTCAGTGCATGTGTGCCTGTGTTCAATCATCAATTCATCTATTTTACTAATTCTGGTTCCGATGCAAAGGTGAGGAAAGAGGGAGCATTTCTCAGCCCACAGAGGCTCACACACAGTCTAGGATCTGCAGAATGTCATAGATTGAGGCAGACACCTGGAAGATGTTAGCGTTCCTGGAGCTTTTGGGGATCCTTGGTGTCCTGTTTGTACCCCTATGCCCCAAGATGGTTAAGGAACCTATGTGTTACCGAAGTAGCTATTTATTTCATTAGGCCAGACAGGTCATGAACACTCTATCCTCCTGCCTCGTCTCTGAGTGCTGGGATTGTGGGCATGCATCTCTTCATTTGGCTACAAGTAACTCACCTAGCAGCGAGGAGTAGCTCATTCCCTCTGTAGAGCCTACCCAGTCTTGGCGATGCCAGAAGCAGGCAGACACGAAATAGTCACTTAAGGCTGGGGGGGTATATTCTGATGTTGGATTCAGGAAATGTGACCCACTATAGCAGGGAGGGTATGGTGGCTGAAGTGATCTGGTCCATGGCTAAGAAAGCTTGCTGTGCCAGCTTCTCACATACCATGCTGGAAGCAGAAGAGCTCTGTCAAGAAATGGGGCTGGACAACTTTCAGGGCTCTCCCCCAGTGACCTACTTCACCAATGAGGCTCCAACTCTTAGAGCTTCACAACCACCCAGAACAACACACTAACTGAGTACCAAGCTGGAGGGATATTCCATGCTCAAATCATAGCACGCAGACTGACTTGTCCCTGCCCCTACCAGCCCTTGGCTGGGGTAGTTTCTCCTTGGCTGAGAAGCACAGGGTAAATCGGTCTTGGTACTTCCGTAAGAAGGCATTGGAGAAGAGCCTGGTTTCTGCGGAAGCCTCTTGAAAGGCAGGGGAGTGCAGGGCAGGACAGGCACCTCGGCAGGGCTGCCTGTCATTATTTTGGTTTTTGGAGCGAGAGCAGCACAGTAGAGATGAGGGCATCCACACAGGATGGAGAGGAAGCTCCAGGATTTGTCTCGGCCTTTGTCCATGGTGTCATTTTGGTTTCTGACTCATGACCTGAGCAACTGTCAGACTGTGGGGTGGGTGTGAGCTTGTCACTGAGAGCTTAAGTAAGCGCCCCTGAAAAATTGCATGACTTCATACTCAGATGTATGCTTACTGGCACAAGCTTTGTCCATTTGACCCAAATGGACCTTCCTTTACCTAGAAACTGTGCACACCTGCTCACAGGGGCTCTCGCGAGCTCAGGGCCAGATTGGTGCTCTGCATAACGCCCCGATGGCATTTCAGCAGAAGGCATGGTTGAGGATGCGGTTGTCCTTCTGTGGGAGCAGGAACTGCATAAGGACTCATAAGAGGTCTGTGCAAACAGACACTGTCTGCACGCAGTGTTCCTTAGTGGCACGCGCTGTCTTCTCTTGAAATATAACATTACAGGCCTCACTCTGGAGCCACAGTGAAATACACTTTTCTAACATTTAAGAACCATCTTGGGGGCGCACGCCTTTAATCCCAGCACTCGGGAGGCAGAGGCAGGCAGAACTCTGTGAGTTTGAGGCCGGCCTGGTCTACAAGAGCTAGTTCTAGGATAGGAACCAAAAGCTACGGAGAAACCCTGTCTGGAAAAATAAAAAAAAAGAAAGAAAGAAAGAAAAAAGAAAAAGAACCATCTTGGGGCAACCAGATGGTTCAGTGGCTGAGGGTGTTTGAAGCCAAGTCTGATGACCTGAGTTATTTTTTTAAAGAACAAAGGAGAGAACCGATTCTTGCATGTTGTTTTCTGACCACTGTGTACACATACACATGCTCACATGTGTGTGCACACACACACACACAAACACACACACACACACACACACACACACACACACACGCATGCGCGCACACACAAATGAAACGAAACTGGATATGGTAGCATGTGCATTTAATCCCAGCTCTCGGCAAAACCAGTCTGGTTTACATAATGAAACCCTGTCTCAGAAACAATGAAACAAGAAAGGAAAGGAGAAGATAGGCAGCAACTCAAAGCCGAAAGCACACACCTCATCCTGAAACCTGGCCCTGGTCTTCTGGTTCCGGCTACCATTCTGGCCTGCTGGACAGCTCATCCCCAGTCTCTGTGCCTCAGCCTATTCGACTTCATTTTGGACTTAGGATGGGAGTGGAAAGAGTGAGGTCCCTTACAGTGTTCACCTTTCATGTCTCCCATCTTCTCCCTCTACCCCTCTCCCTCCCTCTTACAATTCGAATATGCAGTGACCCCGCCGAATCATGTATTGGGACTTAGTCGCCAGCTAATGGGTTTTGAGGTGTGATTGAATTCTGAAGGTTCAGATTTTAACCCGTGATAGATCCATATTGCACTGGGATTACTGGGAGGTGTTTCAAGCAATCCTTCCCAGGGACATATAAATCGTGTCTCCCTTCTTATAAGGTCCATGTGACAAACCAAAGTACAATCCCACCAAAGCTTACCCTGCGCAGCCGTGTGAGTTTATTGGTCTTTGGTTAGAGAGCAGCAATGAAGAGACATGGCTGACCCCAAAACAGCCTTACCGCTTTGGCATGAAAAAATGGTGTCTTGGTTAGGATTCTTATTCTTGTGGAGAGATACTGTGACCACAGTAACTCTTATAAGGAGAGCATTTAATTGGAGTGCCTTACAGTTCAGAGGTTTAGTCCATTATCATCATGACAGGGTATAGGCAAACATGGTGGTGGCTGTGTCTTGACTTGCAGGCAATAGAAAGTCAATTGAGACACTGGGCAGTATCTTGAGCATAGGAAACCTCATAGCCTACCCCCACAGTGACACACTTCCTTCAGCAAGACAGTACCCACTGTAACAAAGCCACACCTAACAATGCCACTCTTGAAGATTATGGAGGCCAATTACATTCAGACTGCCATAGATGACACCACCGTAGTCATGTAGATAGAGGCCCACTGCAATTAACTTTACTTGATCTGTATTCTCTGGTACCTTCTGAGACCCTGAGGGCCCATGTAGTTAGTGCAGAATATCACAAATGGCTGGGAGGTGTGACAGGAAACTTAAAGAGGGTCCAATACATTCTCACACCTTATTTAAGGGAATGTCACAGTCCTGTAGGCACAGCTGATCTGATAAAGATGGCAGCCTTTTCTGGAAGGATTATCTACAGCAGGAAGTGGCAAAGGTTGGAGGTGGAGGAGGTGGAAGCCTGGTTGCAGGAAGGAGGTCACTAGAGGTATGTCCTTGGGGTTGCTTCTTGCTAGGGCCTCTTTCTTTACATCCCTTTTCTCTTCTTCCTGGCTTCTGTGGTGTAAACCAAGATTTCCCACCATGCCCCCACCCCATGCTGGACTGAATTCTCTGAACCCTTGAGCCCTTGAGTTCTCTATGTCAGGCCCTTGGTCACTGTGAAGAGAAGCATCTTCACTTCCCCAAAGCAGTCATGGGCAGAGTGTAGCTCTGTACAGTCATTTCCTGCTGGGCTCATAGAGGACCAAGGTTTCCAAAGTCTGAGGGTTTGTAGATCTGAAGTTTGTTTTATTTATTTATGGGGCATGTGTGGAGATGTTGAGACAGAGTCCTGCTACGTAACCCAAGTTGGCCTCCAGCTTGAAGCTCCTGAGTACCGGGTTTATAGATGTGTACCACCACATATGGGTTCTTCTCGCTGATATTTATGTCTAAATTCCATTAGGTCATCCCCTGGTGAGCAGGAGGGCTGAGCAGACCCCTTCTGACTCTGTTCCCATTGGGGTCTTTACACCTTCCAGCCCTCCAGCACACCAGGAAGCAGAACTCTGCAGCTGTGTAGGCTCCCATGTTCTCCCAGCATGACTGTGGAATGTTCTTGCATTGGGGATTATACCATTGACACTTAAGTGTTATCTGGACCAGCAAGGGCTCCTCAGCCTCTCTGTGTTCCTTGTCAGTGATGACACTTGTCTGTCTGTGGCTCAGCATAGACTGAGCACAAGAAAACATGACCTTGAATGGAGTCTGTGATTGGGGTGAAACGGAGATGCATTCAGCTGGTAGATCACTAGTGGTTTGCACAGCACCAGAAGACTGGCCTCGAAGATTTAGACTCACTGGATCTGATGACCCAGTCGCTAGGAAACACAAGTTGGCTGGTGTCAGGGTTGGGATGTGGGGAAGCATGAAGCCTGAGCAAAAATACAGTGTGTGGAGTATGACTGCAGTCAGTAGTGGAGTAGTGGAGTAGTATTGGTAGTAGAAGAATTAGCTCTCTTGTTGGAGTCGGCTGGGACATATATAATAGGGCTAAGTCTGTAGCTGCGAATATCCTTTGCTTTGTGCATATTCAATTTTTAAAAGTAATATCAGGTTTCATCTTATTCTGGACATGACAATGAATGACACTAAGGCAAGCCATCTGTCCTCCCGAAAAACCACTCTGCACCCAACACTGTCATGGCTATATTGGCAGAAGGAAGGGTAGAGGTGTCAGTCTGCTTCTGTGGAATAGTGGATCTGACTCGGGGAATGGACACAAACAATAGTTGTAAATGGCCATTTGTAGGACCTGTTGGGGTGGTAGAAGAAGAGATCTTCCAAGCAGAGGGAGAGGCCGATGGCTCTTCTCCTACAACCACCAGCTCAGTGTGTCCCTTAATACAGGGAGGGAGAAGGGGGTGCAGCTCCTCTGAGGTTGCAGGGCCATGACCTGGTGGACTCCTGGTCATCTACCGTGTGTGAGTTTACGAAAGCCCAGTTTTCTCATGTCTTCAACGATAGCGTCCCTCGTTGGATCCTTTGCATACCCTTTGTGGCTGTGTGTGTGTGGCTGGACACAGTGAGTGATGCAAAATGCTCATATCGGCCTTGTCTGGAAGCCAGCTCTCTGCTGCTCCAGCCCCTTTCTGAAGAAGGACACCCCACTGTCAGGTGGGCGGGAAGAGAGAGGAGGCTCTAATCCTCCTAGCAGGGTCAGCCCCATTCTCTGAGGTGTAAATTAAGAGGGCAGACTCATCTGGGAATGCTTCCAGCAGAGGGATGGGCGCCTTTGTTGTCTAGCTAGCCTCTCAGCACCATGGGCTAAACCAGGCAACCACTTCACACTGACCACGCTAAGCTGGAACACTCTGGGCTGTGCCTTGGACCTTGGCCTTCTCAAGGTTGCCTGTAGGGCCAAACGCAGAACTCCACTCTGGGGATAGGAGTGGATTTACCATGGTGGGAGGGGGAAGATGATTAGCTGGTTCTTTCTGTGTGTGTGTGTGTGTGTGTGTGTGTGTGTGTGTGTGTGTTTGTGTGTGTAGATACTGGGGTGAGTGTGTGTGCATCTTGGGGTAATAGTATCATACTTATCTGTAAGTTGGCTTAACACTTTTGAGACTGTACTAGGCTCCCTATAAGTATGGGATGTTTAAGTATGTGTTGGAGTATATGACTTAGTCTGGGAGCAGAGGCCCCCACACTCATATGGACTGTAAATATCACGATGGCACTGTGGGTGTCATGGTGGGTGTTAGGAGTGTGAATATGTTGGATGCATGGTGTTTAGGGCACTATATATGTTTGCTAATACATGGGTTCATAAAGGGTTTATGTATTGAGATAGACATCATGGTATGTGGCTGTATGTGTTGGCATAGGTATGTGTTGTGTGCTGTGTTGGGTGACTGCGTTGGTGTGTATTTGTGCTTTAGCGAAGACAAGCATATTGGGATGTAAGGGTCTGCACACGTGTCCCTTTGTATGTGTAGATCCCATGATGGCTTCTTATTGGGAAGGTGGGCTTGGTATCCCTGGTACGAAATAAACGACTTCAATCACTTCTTTAAGGCCCTGCCTCTTCCCAGAAACTCAGAGAATTGTGAATGGGGGCTTTTCCTTTTAGTCTGACTCAGCTTCAGGCAGGTGTGGCTCTGGGATTCTACTTGGCATTTACAGAAAGCCCTGCTTTCTGACAACTCACCACTAGGTCTTATGGTACCTCAAGGTCTCTTGGTAAAAGTTGGAGTTTGAGGTTCTGAGATTCCCAGACAAAGACCTCAGCCAGCCACATATGAGTTGCGCTGTTTGGGCCATGCTGGTTAACTTGCTCAGCACAAAGCAGGATTGGATGCCCCCTCCCCACTTCTCTCTAGGTTACAATGTTTCACGGCTCAGTGTGGAGCCTGGTACTGTCAGAAAGCAATGGGGGTTATGACCTCACCCAGGCTTGTCTCCAGGTGCATGGGTGTTTCTGAGATCTCAATTGGGTACAGGGCTATGGCTCTGTAGGCAAGCCCTCAGTATCTGTGGGACCGCCACCCTGAGACAGCGATGACCTCCTCCCGCCATGCTGACCATCTCTCCAGGAGCCTCTGTGATGCTCTGAAGGTTTTCTCTCCCTCCTTGTTCTTAGAGGTCAGGGTCCCAGCTGGAGGCCAAAGTGATGCTTCAGAACCCTTAGGTGTCATCCCACAACCCTGATCTGCAAGGGAGGCAAAGACCTACATGGAACATTTTGCAGCCCTAGAAAGGGACTTTGCAGCATCTTTCAGTTCAGGTGGTTCAGGTCTGGAGCCACAGTGGTTGGTATAGGTGCGGCCCTGAGGAAGTAGAACATGAGCCTTGGGAACTTGTCACAAGGCTGGGTCTCCAGAATGACGCCCAGCACAAACAGCTGCCAAACAGTGTCTTGGTCTAGCCCAGGAGTTCTCAACCTGTGGGTAGCAACCCCATTTGCGGACCAAATAACCCTTTTACAGGGGTCATATATCAGATACATTACATTATGATTCATAACAGTAGCAAAATTATAGTTATGAAGCAGCAATGAAAATAACTTCATTACTGCTTGTCGTGGGGGGGTTATCACAACATGAGGAACTGTATTGAAGGGTCTCAGCATTAGGAAGGTAGAGAGTCAGTGGTCTCACCAGATCTCAGGGCCTGAGTGGGCACCAGGCTCCTGAGGGTCAAGGTCAAGAGGTTCTGTGTTCACAATACAGGCCTTTAGAAATGTCAGAAAAAAATGTCTATCATGGGACAGAATGTGGAGGGTCAGGGCAGCCATGCATTAGCTAGAGGCTTTCTGGAGGTCTCACGGAGCAGAGACAGCAAGGAATCTCTGATTCTGCTGGGATGTGGTGACACTGGGCACTTGGGGATTCACTGTCATTTGGCACTTAGAGGAGAGAACACTGCCACGTCCATGGGGCTGGACAGCTCTGGCTAACAATGGCAGAGAAGGGAGGTGATGACTGATCAGCGGAGGGCGGATCCTTCCAGGTAAGTCAGTTTCTCTTGTCTGAGCTCACTGCTGGGAAAGCCATGCTTTGTGGGAACTCAGCGTGAACTGTGACAGCTAAGGGTTCCCAGGAATAGAGACAGAACATAATAGAAGTCCTAGGGACGGTCGCAGTCTGGAGCACGGGAGCTGTCAGGAAGCTAGTGAGGCGTGACACTGGCCAGGCCCTGGAGCCAAGTTCTTCTCTGCCTAGAACCTTGTGGTATTCCCCAACTTTTGCTGTGAGGTCAGTTCTAAGGCAATGAAACCCCATAGCCATGTGTCATCCTATCCCTCTGCCGAGGTCCCTCTACTGACTCTGTCACATAGAAACATCCCCCATGGTGGGCCTTCTAATTGACTGTCGCTCTACCGTACATAGCTTTGCCTTTTTTTTTTTTTTTAAACGGGGTCTCCCTTTATAGCCTAGGCTGGCTGGGACCTGCTGTCCTCCTGCCTCTGCCTCCTGAGTGATGAAATTACAGGTGTGTGCCTCTATGGCGCTGGTGTCCTGGGGTGGACACACCAGACCCCAGAAGTTCAGAATGAACCCCACTGTCATTTCCTCTGCTTTTGTTTGAAGCATTGGCAACAGAATCTAGGCATTTGCACATGCCTAACACGTGCTCTACCACGAAGCTCCAGTCCTCACCCTGTCATTTTTGCTCCTCCTGTCTCCTCCTCTCCAATTTCGGAATTGCAGGTGTGCTCAGCTACCCCAGGGGTTCTGTGTCTTAGTGGTGGTTCACTATGACGCCCCTAAATTTTCCTGTGTTGTTTAGAAATGGAATTCCAGGTTAGCTCAGTGCTGAGACCAAACAGAGGAGGACTCGATGGTCTAGTCTGATGCTGGGGACACAGTTTGGGTTTTAAGGGCCACACCCTGGGCTGGGGGAAGGAAGATGAAGGGAAGGACCCAGCAGGACGGGGCCAGTGTCAGCGGAGCTCACAGACTGAGCAGCTAGCTGGCCAGCATCAATAGCTGTTAATCTGTGCACGCTGTGGACCGACAGCCACACTAGGCACATCATGCATTCCTTCCCCATCTAATTTCAGTCTGTTGCTGTGATGAAACACTCTGACCAAAAGTAACTTGGAGAGAAAAGGGTTTCCTTCAGCGTGTGCTTCCAGGTCACAGTCCATCACTGAGGGAAGTCAGGGCAGGCACTCAGGCAAGAACTGAAGTCAAAACCCTGGAGGAGCACTACTCACTTCCAGGCTCCTGTTCAGCTAACTTTCTTAGACAGCCCACAACAGCTTGCCTAGGGGATGGTGCTGACCACAGTGGGCTGAGCCCTCCCACTTCATTCATCAGTCAATAAGATTTCTTACAGTCATGACCACTGGGAAATCTGATTGGGGCAATTCCTCTGCCCATGTGACTCTAGGTTGTGTTGAGTTGACAATAAAACTAGCCAGCCCACATCTCCAAAACCTAGGCGAAACACTACACTAAGCCATGAATACCACTGCCAAAACCTGCTTGTGCCTGAATTGCTTTCCTGGGGTTCCCAACTGGCTTTGGGGGGGGGGAGCTTGCTATATCTTAGTGGAGGAAGCAGAGGTGGAAGGAAAGTGACCAGGTAATGAGATGCAGAATGTAGTCATGCAAACAGTCAGTGAGCACCAGGAGACAGAGTGGAGCAGTGTTTTGGTGGCCTTGGGTACCAAACTCTTCTCTATCCTTGTGGAGACAGATGGTGAACACTGAGGCCAGCAGGGAGGTGGGACACAGGGAGCTTGGCTTGTGGTAGCAGTGCAGGAGAGGATAGATTCATGTCAGCTGTGGATTTAGTGAGGCCATAAACACTCGCATTACTTGAGGTGCCTGTGGGCCTCCCTGTCCTGATACCTGATTGATCCAGGTCTTGTGATTATTAACCCAGGGCTTGTAGGATTATTGTCAGGTCCCCTGACACCTCTAGAGAATCCCCATACCACTCATAGGAGGATGAGCCCCATGCCAATCATTGATCCCTGGAGAGTAGAAAGGAGCAGAGAGCTGAGGAGAGCCAGGGCTATCTGGGGCCTTGTGGGAAACACCAGTGAGGACAGGGGATGTTGGCCGCATCACAGATTTCTGTAGAAGCCCTGTGGGACATTTGCTTGAGAACAAGATGAAGTCCACCTGGGCTTCCTGCCAGCTCATGAATGGTCAGTTGTGTTTGGAGGCAGCAGTCAGAACCAAACATCAACAAGTCCACAATTTCACTACTTTATTTATAAGACCCAAAATGAGCTTATTTGTGCTGGCCCAACTGGGAGTCTTGCTTCAGACAAGCCCTCCAGTGCCTTAGCTGCTTCCTGGGTCTGAGCCTTGTACCTGTGGCGGCCCAGATCCCATGTAGCAACATCATTGCAGCTAAGAGGGTGCAGCTGCCAAGCACCTTCTCCTTGCTGTTACTCACCCAGCTGTTTAGAAAAGGAGAGAGTCTTTCTAATCAGCCATATGGCATGCAGTTTTATTTGCCTTGGTAAGTTAAAATGCACATTATTGGTCAGCATCCTGCATGCAAATTTTGACATTGCATTCCAGGAGTAACTCGCAGAAGCAGGGCGGCTGCAGGTCGGATCTGTGTAATTACATTGCTTTACCGGCTTGTAACACTGCCATCCCTAACTACTCTCAGTATCTCACCGCGACGGCTGCCCGGGGATATTGCTTCACAACGCCTGTAGCTGGAGAAAGATTATGTAAACACGGCATGCGATCTCCAAAGTGAGTAATGAAGTTGGGTACTTGTTGCAGAAATTAATAAATGGCTGGTTTACACGTGACAAAGGAGTCTCCTGTGTGCTCACCAAGTCACTGGTATGGTGATGGATAAGTGCAGTACCAGCCGTGGTCGACGGGGGAAATCCATCCTTGGCTGGATTGAGAGCATCATAGGGATGATTCTGGTCCAGGCCCTTAGCTTTCCACTTGACAAATAGAAACTCCTCGTGAATACATCTCTTTCCTCCCGGTGTTTGTCAGTCTATACCCACGCTGCAAAGGATAGCCTGTCAGCCAGGCCTCTGCTGTCCCAGCTTCAGGACAAAGCTGCAGATGGCCCGACACCAACATTATCACCCCCTGTCTTGCTTGTGGTTCTCAGGAGGAGATGGGTACACGGAACTCTCAGCATCTTTAGAGAACAGGTAGCTGGGCTCAGTTACCCCAAGAAGCAAAATGTCCCCCTCGTTTTGACCCCACGTGCCACATAGCCGTAGGGTACAGAGCTCAGGCGAGGGGACTTCCCTCATCTTACTGCTGAAGGCTCCTGAGAACAAACTCCACCCACCCTGCAGACCTCTCTGGGTCCTGGGGACTGTCTTGTCATGAGCTTTGGACTCTGCTGTGCTCTGTTTCCTGTCTCTAGTCCCAAGTCTCCTTCACACTCCTACAAGTGTGTTCTTCCCCATGGTGCTCCGTTCACACAGGCCTGAGGATTCACATTGTTCTCTAGTACTGGGGAGTAAGCGCAGGGCCTCATGCGTGCAAGGGCCCAGCTGCTGAGCTACCTTCCAGCCCTCCTCCCTTTTAAGTTTTTATGTTGACACAGTCTCAGTAAGTCGCTCAGCCTGGCTTTGAGGTCACTCTGGAGTCCAGGTTGTCTTAGAACTTGCCATATTCTTGTTTCAGCTGGAATCCCCGCATGCACTCACAATTATGCCCAGTCTAGATATTTTTTTTTAAATAAAATAAGGGCGTGTGTGTGAGTGTGATGTGTAAGCTCCAGACCATGCGTAGTTCTGGCCCCTCATATTTTCCCTATCTCTAGACTGGGGGTCCCCCACCTTCCTAATAGTGGGACTTTTTAATATAGCTCCTCATGTTGTGTTGACCCAAACCATTTAATTTTTTTCTTGCTACTTCGTAATTGTGATTTTGCTACTGTTATGAGTCATAATGTAAATATCTAATATGCAGGGCATCTGACATATGACCCCATCCCCAAGGGGCCGAAACACACAAGTTGAGAGCTGCTACTCTAGACCCATCTTCCCCAGATGTTTCTGGAGCTCCCAGGTCCCAGACAGTGGCTTAGCCTGATCCCCTGTGAGCCCTCTTGTTCTTGTTCGACTCCATCTGCTTAGAGCACTGGCCGCTGAAGACTCAGAAACCCTGAAGCAGTTTGGGTTTTCTCCCTGCCCATATCTATCCACGTTAATAAAGGTTGATACTCAGGAGTCGGAGGGAAAACAGACAAAGGTCACTTTTCCTCAGTCTCTTCTCTTTCTATTATCTGTTGTTATCAACATCCAGTGGGCAGTGGCCAGGCTTTAAAGTCAAGAGCTTGATTCAGTTACGGCCTGTCATAGCCTCTGTTCCATCTCCGGCTCTTTCCTGGCAGTTAGCCCCTCCCACCGCTCTTTCCCTCCACAACTCATGCATGGCTTCCTTTTCTCTCTTCCCCTCCTTCTCCCTCTTACTCTCCCCTCTCAGTGGCACCTGTAATTCTATAGTTACTTTTTCATGGCACTGACACGCCTTAAAGATAATGCCATGGCATTTGCATGTGTGCATATGATGTATGTAAGTGTGTTTGCATTTGTGCACGTGGGTGTGGACACCAAGGAGCCGTGGTGCTCATGTGGCGGTCAGAGGTCAGTCTCGGGTGTCAGACTTCACCTTCTACCTTGTTTGAGACAGTCTCTTGGTTTTGGTGCTCTGTGTGCCAGGCTAGCTGGCCCGTAAGCTTCAATTTTTCATGGGAACACTGGGGCTACAGGCATGCGCTATTGTGTCATCATGCTTACTCAGCAAGTGCTTTACCCACTGAGCAATCTGGCTAGTGCCTTAGTCTTATCCAGACTCTATCTGGCTTAACCATTCTTTATGTCAACATGGCAAGACTAGGTACTATCTGTTGTAGTCTGTGTCCCATGACTGTAACAGAATACTGAGGCTGGCTAATTTACAAAGGAAAGAGCTCACAGATTTAGAGACTGAGAGCCCAGATAGTGTGGCCGAGGCTCCGGCAAGGCCCCTAGCTGCATCTGCCCCCAGTGGATGTCGTCACTGCGGGAATGTGCTGCAGCAGCAGAAACCACGCAGCGGGATGTCAAAAGGAGCCAGGCTTGCCATTTTGTCAAACCTCACTTTTAAGGAACTGAGGAAGCACTTGACCCCCATCTAAAGATAATACCCCTGGTGATTTGATCACCTTGCACTGGCCTCAGTGCACCCCTCAAAGCTCTCACTTCTTCTTTGTACTGTCACTTGGGGCAACAAGCTCCCAACATGCCCTTGGGGGACAGGTCTTCTTTTAAACTATAGAAGTGATTAGTATGTCCCCACCTCTTCTCCAGCTCTGTCATAGCTAGTGACACAGCAGGTGTTCAGTGTGAGCCTCCTCCACCCCAGCTAGCCACACACACACACACACACACACACACACACACACACACACACACACAGAAAGCTGTGCCCTTTGTTCCCCCCCCTCTGTTTATCTAATTGACCCAACCCAGCACTGCTCACCAGACCTGACCCATCTCTCCTCCATCTTTCCATTACCAAGACTGGGAGGTGTTCCCTCACCCCCCAGAATCCTGGAGACCTACAACCCTCTGAGCCCACCTGCATAATGTCCCTGGGAACTGGGCACATTACAGTGACATTTATTTGGGAACTTTGTTCTGAGGTTTGAGCTCCATTTCTTTCTCCTGGGTGGTCGTCATTCCCATTAAGGGTCTTGAAGAACCCAGTAGCTCCTGGCAATCTCCAGCCTCTTCCTCCCTGGGGCTGGGTAGCTGCTCCTGCACACACGCAGCCCCATCACATGCTCCTATTCTCCACGTGAAGACCTTTTCTCTGAACTGATGCTGGCCCTCTGGACTCTCACCACTAGCATTTGGAGTGTGGAAAATGGGACCCTGGTCCTCATTTGAGATTCTTCTCTAAAGCAGGCAAGGGGTCCTAGGTAATTTAATTTCCTGCTAATGCTACATGTAGATTGACCGAGCTGGGGAGTGGAGCCGAGATGTGGGCACCTACTGCATACAGTTCAATAAGAACTGGCCTCATTGAGGGAGCAATGAGTGTCAAGCTGCTCAGCATTGATCCTCCAGGAAGGAACATTGCTTACTAAAGAAGGAACTGCTTTGCCTTGGCTATCTGCTTGGCCTGACTTTAGATCTAAGCAGGAATACTGAGCTGATAGCTCCCTGTTCCTATGGTGGGAGGCAGGTGCTTCGCAGGAACAGGGACATTTCTTGGCCGGATATCCATCCTCAAAGTTCTCAGGTCTTTCTTAGTGGCTCCAAAACCCCTCAAAGATGAGGGGCGAGTAGCTTCCTGCCATAGTGTCGATTTCTCGGAGCCATTTTGCCTTGCCTGTGGCTCTTTCCTCATCCATTGTTCCCCAACCCTCTTGTTGCTCAACAATACTCTAGAGTATCCTGCCTCGGGTCCCTGTGTGTTCTTTCTCCAGTCACTCCCCATAACCTTCTTTTAGGTGGTGATATGGAATGGTCTTATTTGTGTTTTGCCGGGGCTAGACTGTGAGCTTCCTGAAGGCAGAGATGTCTGTCTTCCGATCCCTTTGGCTATCCATTGCCGATACATGACCCAATTGTATTCATGCTTCATGGCACACAAGTGTCAATGGGACAAGTATGGTGGCTGAGTCCTCACAGTGATAGAAAACTTGAGCATTTTTGTAAAACAGCTACATCCGGAAGCTTGACAGAGTAGCCTCTGGCTTCCTCTCACGCCATCTTCCTGTAAATAGGGTTGTCCACTCTCTGTCCAGCAGGCTTTGGTACCTCTTGCCTTCCAGACACTTTGCCACCTGCACAAGCCCTAGGATGCTTTCCAGGCTGTTACTCAGAGCCCCACGCTGGGAATTTTCAGGGAAAGAGGTTGGTAGGCTCAGGGATTGGGGGATTGGAAGAGCAAAAGGCCAGATGCAGGGTTGCAATCTTTCAGACACTTCAGAATTCACCTGGAGTGCTGGGCCAGGAGCCCCTCCCTGTTCAGAAGCCAGGTGACCAGGTCTTGCTCTTTAGAAATCTGACATCTCTGCTGCGGTGTCTGTCCTGCTGGGCAGTCTCCACAAACCGTTGAACTCTCATGGCAGAAAAGACCTCAGCAGAGTGGAGAGTCACCGTCCTCATAACAGTTTAGAACAGGGGTCTGAAAGTGCCTGCTTCCCTTCACTTCAGGGCACTCACTGTCTTTTTGGCAAGAAGTGCTCCAGATCAGCCAGTGGCATATTCTTACTCATGGAAATAAGTTTGTTTGCTTAACTGGGATATTCCAGGTGTAGGCCTGGAATCTTGGCAATGAGAAGGCTGAGGCAGGAGGATCACTGTGTCTGAAACTTTCCTGTGCAACACCGGGAAACTGTCTGAAAAGCAAGCAAACAAACAAACCAAAACCTGTTTATTGCATTGCCAAAGGAAAGTAGCCACTTTTATTACTGCTTTTAAATTAAGTTGGTTGATTGCTCTGCCCTCCTTAACCCCATCCATCTCTAGTCCTGGGTACCTTGAAAGGGGCTGAAGAGCAGAGGAGGCTTGTGTGGTCAGGGTTCAGACTGACCACATCCCAAGGAGCTGTTTCTATGGGGAGCCCTTGGGTGGTTCCTGTCTCTTCTAGAGAAAGTTTTATCCATTATAAAGTCACTTGGGCTGATGTACTCTAAACTTCCTGTGTGCTCCTGGGTACATGTGTCAAGGTCGGAGGAGCCCGAGGTGTCACTTGACCCCACTCCGGTTCCACTGCAAGATTCCCAGCTTCTATTTGCACCTACCTGACTCGGGTGGGTGCCCATCCCTTCTCAAGGTGTCTAGAAAGCTCTCATCCTCAATCCAGAGGCCCCAGGGAAGCCTGCCAACTGTAGTTCTGTCATATGAGGAAGGCAACAGGGAGACTGTTTCTTAATGGTTACCTTCGAATAACAGTGTCAACACAATTGGTGTGAAGATTAAACGGCCATCATCTTCCACCAAAATGCTAGTACTGTGTAGCAGATACCCAGTTCGTGTGTGAACTCTCTCACTTTGTCTCTCTGAATGTCTTCCTGACTCTGCCCCTCTCTGCTAAACTGCCCCTGAAATGTGTTCCTGAAAGTATAGACACATGGGTCATGGAGGTCATGCTTGGCTATCTCTGAGCCAAAGGACAGATGCCAGCAGCCTTGAGCCTTATTTTCTTACGCCATGCCTTCTGGTTCAGTGTGGTTAGTGCTCAAGACCCATAGCCTGAGTCCTGCTGCTTGGTCTGTGGAGGACCCCACACCCTTGCTCAGGTACTTGTACTTGTACTTGGTCTCTGTCCTCTGATTACTTCTATGTGGTGTTTCTTGAGCTGATCCCTTATGTTCTCTCTTGGGCCTGCTGAAGCCCTATTTTCTCCTCAGTAAATGTATCTCAGCATCATGATATGACATTCTTTCTGCCACATAAACTATGACCGGGAACTTATACTCAGGGTCCAGGCAGATGGACCGTCCATCATTTCTAGTGTGAGATTTCCACGGTCACTCAGGGCACTGAAACACAGGCACTAGCATAAGAGAGAACGAGGAGGGTGGTGCAGGGCTTCTCTGGGTAGGGGCTCGCTTCACTTTGCCTAGACTCTACTGGCAGACCTCTGTGGAGGGTTCTAGCAGGAGGTAAGAGAGCCTGGGAAATGGATGGCTCAGAAGAGACTCAGAGAGCTGAGGGGAACCTCACTTCTGTTTACACCTTTCTCCACGTCCACTGTTCTCCTTTTCTCAAGCGAAAACTTGAGAGACGTGGGAGGTGACATCGTGGGAATCAGGGCACAGACTGAACAGAGATGTGATATGGCCATAGAAGGAGACACTCTGCAGTTAGCAACCATCTCTACCGCACCTAATATAGATGCTGACTACTGTTTTTAAAATTTGGCCACTTACTGTCCCTTTGTCTGTATGAACCACAAACAATAAGAACTCTTATTCATGGGACCTCTTCTGCACCCCAGGTCCCCGCTTTCTACCTCCCACACTTAGCACCATTCTCTCCTTCTTGGCTTTATGTGAGCCATAGATAAAAAATGGTTCTACAGCCCAAACACTGCCACATCTCAGAGGGTTGCCACTTACCTTTGCCCTTGGTGCTTTACTCTGCACCGTGCGGGCATGGCTGGTTAACCAGCCACTGATCCACTTCTTTGGCCTGGGCCTCACGTTTCTCCTCGTTATCCCCATGGAAATGGATGTTCCCCGTGGAGACACAGATCCCGTGTTGAATGCAGTTACCTGCTACCCACCAGCCTGCAGGGCTGTACTGGCCCAGCTGGGAACCCATGCTAGGCCTGGGACTGCTGTTATGTGTTCTAGCTCCTCCAGATTCCTAGGGAAAGTAAGATCCCCTCTCGAATCAGGCTTGGGGTCAGCTGCCCAGGACCTGCAGATCACACGCCTTTCTCCACAACGCACGTGTCACCGTAGAGCCTGGCACCGTCTGTGCAAGCTTTCTTGGTATCACAAAGCAGAATTCACTGGTGATTGGGGACTGGCATGCTGGTCTGGCATTCACAGCCTCTGGGGATCCTTTTGTTTCTCTCCGTAGATAATGGGTGGTCTTTTCTCCTTGGGACCCTCTCCCCATGGAGCAGAAGGAAGAAGCCTGTCTCCTCTCTTCCCTCAGTCCAGTGTCATGGACCATGAACAGCACCCTAAACTTCCTTATCCGGGTCACGTTTTACTCTGAACTGAAATTTCCCGAAGGGCTTTCTGGTTGTGCTGCACACTGTGTTTCTTGGTCTTTGCTAAAGATAGAGTCACTTCAGGTCCCTCCCACCTATGCCCCAAAGTCCTTAGAAACTCACCCCCTCATCTTCCTGGACTTTATTCAAATCCTCAGTCAGTCATACATTGGACAAGCATCTGTGCTTGTATGTACAAACATGTGCTCGAATGTGTATAAGAATGTGTGTTTTTGTGTACATGTATACTCTTGTATGCATATGGGTATGAGCTAATACATGCCTATGGGTATGTTGGTGGACAGGCAGGCATTTGTGTGCTTGTGCTAGGTGTGTAAGTTGGACACCTACCTTGGACTTTTCAAGTCTCCTGCATTTGACAATCACGTCAACACCCCCCACCAACTACGGTGGTTCTTAGTGGGCATTCAATACGACCTGCTATATATTGGTCTTTCACTAGTCCATCCACTTTCCTTGGACCATAACTCAGAATCTCACCTCGGTTTACTCCAAGTGTCTTGAATCCCAGCATCCTAAAATTAGACTTTGTGTTGTGTTGGTTGGTGGTGAATTACAAACTCATGTTAAGATTGTAACCAGTGACGGGCATCACACCTACTTGGATGTAGTCTTCACAGGAGCTTCTCAGAGATGATAGGCAGCATCCTCAGTACCACCCTGGAAGTCCTGGAGCTTGGCCAGAAGCCCGTGCTTGTCTCTCTAATCTGGTACTGGTAGCCTGTACATCAGCACATTGACCCTGCCCTCCCTGGCCTCTCCGCTCTTATTGGCTTTGCAGGGAGTTATGGCATCATAATTATAGTTGTCCAAGAGTCTTGTCTTTTTCCGCTTTTATTAATTCCTCATCCCCAGTTAGAACTGAGCCTGGAGTTTAAAAAAAATAACCCCAATTATATTCTCCTGGGTTTGCAAAATGAAGTTCTCATCAAGATGAATCAAAATCGTGCCAGATGATAAAAACAAAATCAAGAACAGTTCTTCTCTCCAAAGGACTGATCCTAACTTTCCAACCAGCTACTGTGTTCAGTGGACAGGCAGGTGGCCAGCACTCCTGCTGGCTCCCCACCCAGCCTCCTGCATCTTGGCAGTGGGAGTTTTGTGTCTCAAGTGCAGTGTGTGTTGATGCCGTTGGTCTGAGTGGCCACATGGTGATGCCATTTCTCAACCCTGTCCTCAGCCCTTTCTTCCACCCTTGGCCATGCAGGACCCTGGGAAGTGAGGGTCATATGCACAGAGTCCCACCCTTTGCCTTTCCTGGTAGGGTTTTTTTTTGTACCCAAGAAGACAATGCCCTGGGGCATCCCACCTGCTGCCTCTCACTATGTCTTTCTTGCTCAGCCTTGGCTCATCTGAGCAGTGACCTTGACCGTCCTTATGTGCACACCTGGACCCTTCCCATGCTGCCTCATCGTCCTCTCTAGGTTGCAGCTGTTGTTTGGGGCAGGGAGACACACATCATGGCTACAGGTACTTAGGCAGACTGTCTTCCCTTTTCCAGGGTCAGCTCGCCTCCAAGAGGTGCCCTATGAAAAGACACCAGAGTCCCAGCTGGGATCTGTACATGTGTGCCCACAGTTCCCCAACATGTCACAGGGCACCTCAACCTCACCTGGTTCCAGCTTGGTGAAAATCATCCACTGGCCCACCAGCTCGCCAGAGTCCCAAGAAGCAGCCAAGGTTTTCCCATTCCATTTCTCTGCACTCCACAAAGGCCTTCCTTTGTGTTTACCAAACTTTTCTTCAGATTCACTTTTCCCATTAAACAGCTCCGTCTGGGTCTCTCTTCCTGTGGTGTGTGCTCCTGTCCAAACCTTGTTCCATCTAGAAAGGTGGGTCTAAGAAGTGATGCCTGACCAAGCACTGCTCAGTTGAAAGCATCTGGCAGCCTTCACAAAGGTCCCCTTTTCTCATGAGACTCCTCACTCAGGGCCAGCCCCGGCTGGCCTTGGTAGCTACATCTCTCCCTCACCCCCCTCCTCGTTCTCACAGGATGACTGGACATCTCTCAGCACTGCATACCTTCATCTCTGGGGTCTGGAACACAGCCCCTTCTTCCCTTTGACAGGCAGACCTCTGCCTTTCTCCGCCGACTCTGTCACACCAAGATCGGGGCAGCTTCCAGGTGGTCTCAGAGGTCCCCAGCCCATCTGTGCATCCCACCCACACCATGTCATGGGTGTGCTGCTGTGCCCCTCCTACACCTGGCACCCAGGAAGCACTCTATCTATTTTCTTCAATCCTTGTTTCAGAAACGCAGCAGTTCAGCTGTGCCGAACGTTGTCTCTTTAATTCTCTTTGCCACCCTTCTCCTTTTTCTCTTCCTCCTCCTCCAGTTCCCTTCTCTGTTCTTTTGTTTCTTCCAATTCCCTTTTTTTCTCTTCTTGCCACATCTTCCTCTTTTCTTTCTAATTCTTTCTCTTTTTCTTCCAGTTCCTCCTTATCATCCTTTTCTTCTAGCCAGTTCCTCTTCTTCCTCCCCCACATCCTCTTCATCGCTGTCACCCATCATCACCATCACCACCACCGTCACCGCTGCCGCCATCACCGCCGCCACCACCACCACCACCACCACCACTACCATCAGTTGCTACCGTCTCGTGGTCCTTTGAGAGAAGACTGCAGAACTCAGTGCAGTGACTCTTAATTTTCCTGGGACTGAGGAGGGGAGGGGCCAGTTCCTTTGTTATAAGAATTAATTACTCTGTAAAGTGCTATTAGGTTTGTGGAGGAGAAAATCAGACCACTGTTGGTTTTGTTTAGTGGATCCAAATTAATGTGATTTCTCAACTTTTTTCTTTATTTGGTCTTCCTCATTAGCATAAACATCAAATCTCAAAGGAAGATGCTATAGCCCTGCTTTTATATATTTTAGCTATAATTTAAGTCAGGAGAACCCGGAGCTGAAGATTGGCTTAAAGAGGCCAAGCCTGGGGGGTGATGATCTGGGCTTGGCCTGTGCTGCTAACCATCACTTGATAGAGTGGGGGTACATTTCCTCATCAGGAAAGGGAGGAGCTCTCTTTCTCCAGGTGCCCTGTGCGTTTTCTGTAATCTCTTTACTGTTTCTGCCCCTCTGGTTCTACTGTTCCATAAATATTTCCTTGGTTAGACAAAGAGCAAGGACAGATAACTCATGGAAAGGGAAGCAAATCTACTAAACACAGAGAACACAGATTGTTTTCTTCAACATTCAAAACTTGCAAACTTGAAGAGAGCCTCCGTTGTCATTTTGGTTGTACTGAATTGCAACAAATGTTAAAAAGGAAAACTCTGAAAACCAGGAGTTCCAATAATGCTGGCGGCATTCTGAGTGGTTGACATCCCTGCAGAAGACATCTTGTCAATACCCATCATGAATAATAACACACTAAGCTCATTGACCCAGTAATTTTGCTTCTGAAGATCTATTTTAAGGAATTTATCCAAAGTATGAAAAAAGCTATATGCGTGAAAAATGTTCATTATAGTATCATTTAAAATGTCAAAAAATTAAAATGGGAATTGAGCTAAATGTGTGGCACTGGGGCATTGCACAGAACCCGCTCTCCTTGATGAACAGTTATGCAGTCAATTAAAATGATGGTTTGTTCACAGAAACAAAAGAAGCAGGCACAGGCCAGGGAGCGTGGTTGTGTAGGTCTAAGATAGGCATGGTATGGTAAGTAAAAGAGAAAGATGTAGCCGGGTGGTGGTGGCACACACCATTAATCCCAGCACTCGGGAGGCAGAGGCAGGTGGATCTCTGTGAGTTCGTGTTCGTGTTGGCATATTCAGTCGGTGTTGGTGTATTTGGTTGGTACCATAAATAACCAGACCAGCTCAAGAACGACAGCTATAATTTAATAATTGAAAAAAGGGGGGAACTCACGCTACAAGAGTGGGAGGTCCGAAATCCAAAATGGTCCGGTGAGCACCACATAGAGAGAGTGCGCACCTACCTACCCTGGTTTTTCTACCTGGGCTCCAGGCGGCCACACCCTAACCAGATGTGATTGGTTGAGCTTCCCCATCAAGTTGGAGGCCAGCCTGGTCTACAAGAGCCAGTTCTAGGACTGGCTCCAAAGCTACAGAGAAACCCTGTCTCGAACAAAAAACCAAAACCTAAACCAAAAAAAGAAAGATAAGAAAGATAAAGATGGTTCCAAAGAGGCTACAGAACTGTGGTATTCCTCCCTCTGACTTCTTTGAGACAGGTCTCACTGTGTGCTTCCCGCTCATCTTGAACTTAGTATTCTCCTGCCTCAATTTCCTGAGTACTAGAATTACAGGTATGTATGCTCAACACATACCCCCTCTCCTCCATATAGTTTATGACATATGACGTTACTCCCATAATAATAGCGTGGATTAGAAAAACCAGCCCTTGCTGCACATCTCAGGAAGATCAGACCTCGTGTTTTATTCTCAGAAAGGCTTCTGAGGCGTCCAAAGAGACGGCAGTAAACTAACACAGTGACCGTTGTCCCTGGCACCCCACAGAAAAGGATAATTTTCTTTCTTCCCTGAAACAAATCTTGACTAACTTTGATAGTTCAGCAATTAGAACTTTGGCATACAATCTTTCTTCTTCAACTCCTATAATTAGTGGTCTCCAATTATATGAATCAATTTCAATTTCTATAAATCAGATGATTTAGAGAGAAGGCTGTTCAATTTCCTTTTCAACTGTATGGTCTCAGCAGCAATAAAACTCTCAGCTTAAAATATCAGGATGCAACTTTCTCCAGAAATATTGCCCCGATCATGTGGGGTGTCTGCCGGCCTCCATGACACGTCGCAGGTTCTTGGTCTTCTCCACGTTTGTCCCTCCCTTCAGTCTTATTCCCTAGAGAGTTCTTCCCAGTCTGGGTGATCAAACCTGGAGCCTTGACCCTGGGGCCTTGCTCATTCGTGGTAGGAAAGGGTTCTACCACTGAGCTACTCAAGGCCCTCAGCCCTGTTGCCTATCTTTGCTTTTATTCTAGACATAATCATGCCAGTGGCCCTCTAAGGTTTCAGAGAAACATGGAGTCCCTGCTGCTTGGCTACCTTGTGGGGGCATGAATTGCTGAATTATCTTGAATTAATTTCTGATCTACTAAAGGAATTCTGATGTGTGTTTTCCTTGTGTCCCCAAGACCTGGAATGTGTGAGATTTGATGTCTCTGATTCCACAAAGAGCAAGTTTTATTATTGATTTTTTAAAAATTCAAGAAATGGGAGGTGCGTCGTTTACCTATTTTGTAAAAGAACAATCTGAAAATCTCAACAGAACTTGCCCACGTGAAATCCCATGAATACTTTCATGCTGTGGTGTTCCCTCTTCCCTCTGACTGAAAGAAAAGAAAACAGAGGGGGTGAGGGCAGCTGGAGGGAGGGGAAGAGTGGGTGGAGGGAAGGAGCGTGGGGGGGTGGGGGTGTTGCTCTCAGAATCCCGAAGCCCAGCTGAAGAGCGCTTGGGTTGTAAATGCACAGCCCTTCCACATGCCTCTCCCCTCGGAGCAGATAAGTGGCCAAGGCCCCTGCTTGCCACTGATGTGGATTTTAGCAAGATGTCTCCTTTTGTCGGGGATTGGCTTATGGCTTTTATGATGCTTTTAAATTCAGCTTATGTTGAATTATTATTGTTGGGCGTTTTATACATCACTTGCTATTCCTGCAGCCGTAGAGTCTCATTAGGGGCCAGGGCTGGTGCTTAAGATTTCTGAACAGATAGATCACGCTAAATTGGGACATGTGTAGAACGCTTCCCAAAGTACAGGGGCCAGGGGGGCCCTTGGAGATTCACTGGGACAGGAACCTCAGATCCACAGCTGAACTTCCTTCCTGGAAACTAGAACTTGGAAGACAATGTGTCAGGAAGACAGTTTCCCAACCCAAAGGGACGAGGCTCGTCTCTCCCAGGGAGCTCAATTAAACAGGGCATTGAAATCCCTGCACTGAAGCAAGACGGAGGTCACAGCTACAGAAAACTTCCACTATTTATAGCTGATAACCGTCATGCACTGAAGACAACAGCTTGGAGACAACCAGAAGAGAAAACTGGCGGATAAAACTATATGTAACTTCCATTTTGTTTACATAGTTGAATATACAGTTTTGTTTAAGTTAATGAAGATACTTTATTTTCATCTGTTATTGTTAATAAAATTAGCTTAGATAGTAGATGTGGGCTGGCAAGATGTAACCAAGGGTAAAAGTGCTTTACCACGCAAGCCTGGAGACCCGAGTTCAAATCCCTGAAACCAAGGTAAGGTAGAAGAGAGCCAACTTCACAAAGGTGTCCTCTGACCTCCATGTGTGCACCATGATATTTGCACCTTCTACCACCGTTATGTGAGTGCACCCACACATACACTAATGTAAATTTTATTTACTTTTTTAGATTTTTTTTTGTGTGTGTGAGGGTGAGTGCATATATGTTCTCATTCAAGCATCCATACAGAGGCTGAAAAGGGTGTCAAATTCCCTGTAACAGGAACTCTAAATTGTTGTGAGCTGCAGCAAGTGCTCTAAACTGCTGAGCTATCTCTCTATCTACCCTCTAATCTTTTTGCTTTTTGTGGTACTGGGAACTGAACCCTGTGCCTTGTCCATGATAACAAGTACTCTATCACTGAGTTACTTCTCCACCCACCCAAAATTTTAAATAGTGAGAGTTTTAAACATGAACTATAAATGTGAATGTATGTTTCAAGCATACCTCAAAATATGTAGCCAGAGAGAGCTGTTCATGGTCAGCTGACAGGGCACACCAGCCGGTGGTAGAATTGGTGGGATTTCATTCCCGTTTTGTTCCTTCCTCAATATCCTGAATTTTTATAATAGAAGTGGAATATTTCTATAAACAAAATGTGGAAGGCTGAGATACTAAAGAAGTGCCCATGCATGCTAACACACACTTATGACCTCGGTACCTGGGAAGTTGAGGCAGGAAGGTCGTGAGTTCAAGGTCAGCCTGGGCTCCAGGATGAGATCCCAATTCAGAGGACGAAAGAGTCATGAATATTCATCTCTAGAATTCTGCAGTTCTTGGAGCATTTAGTCTCTGGGAGGGAGATCCTATCGTTGGCTAGATCTCCAGTTGGCTGATGAAGAAACTGGTGGGCAGAGAAGACACAGCCCACAGCCTTTAGGGAGTGCACCGAGGCAGCAGAGGGTGAGCTTTGGTCTCGCTCTCACTGTTGTGATAAGTTTTGGGGTCCCTGTAGGATCCTCCTTGCCACACAGATTCTCCTCCTCCTCCTCCTCCTCCTCCTCCTCCTCCTCCTCCTCCTCCTCTTCTTTCTCTTCCTCTTCCTTCTCCTTTTCCTTGTTACCTAAAGGGTTAGTGTGTCCCGAGTGTCCTCATAGTCCAGGGAGATATTAAATAATTTGGCTTGTCCTCTGAGAAAAAAAGAGAGGATTTTACATTTTAAAACAAACAGGACTGGAGAGATGACTCGCTGGTTAAGAGCACTGACTGCTGTTCCAGAGGACCCAGGTTCAATCCCCAGCACCCACATGGCAGCTCACAACTATCTGTAAATCTAGTTTCAGGGAGTCTGACACCTTCACACCAATGCACATAAAATAAAGTTAAATAAATCATAACTTTTAAAAAAGAACCAAACAAAAAATGGATTTGATAAGAAAAATTTCAAAATAATAAAACCCGCATGTCTCATGTGACCCAGGGTTGTGTGCAAAGGGCCCGTTGCCCCTGGAAGAGAGTCATGGTTGGTGTGAGCAGGGAACAGAAGTGTATGGGTGTGGAGACATGGGACTGTGGCTGGGAGGTGAAGAAATCATCAAATCCAGTCAGACAAGGAGAGAATGCCCCTCCCGCAGATTTGGCAGCTCATACGACAAGCTGCAGCCATACCCGGGGCATGGGGCATTTTTGATAATTGTAATTTCCTGCCCCATAAACTCCTTCAAAACAGCATTGAAGGGAAGCTACTTCGAGCCTGGCTGACACTCCCGAGAGCTGTTCCTTTGATGGTACAAACCAAACCATGTAAGCCAGGAGTCCCCATGTCTGTGTGCCCAATATTTTCGTTCGGATTGTTCCTCCAGGTTAGTTTCCTGGTGTGTCTGAACTGCGGTTGCTTCTGCTGGCGACACTGCAGTGTTTGTTGTGGAGAGCCCGGAGTCCCTCTCCTGTTATCAGGTCGATACACTGTACCTGGTAATACAATGCCAATCCATAGCTAAAAATAGCTGTCTTTTGTTATGTTCTTCAGAACAAAGGAAGGGGGCACACACCTCAGAGCCTCCTCATCTGTGCCTCTTGCCCTCCCCTTCCCAGATTCCTAGGGTGAACAGTTTGTCTTCCCTCTCAAACGGATTTCTCACTTGAAAAGTGTCACAGAGACACTGAGTGATACAGAGACCCTCTATGGGAACAACGGACACTGCGGAACTATAGTCAAGTACCCCAGGTCCCCCCAAATCAGCACATAATATAGTGTGTGAGGACTACTGTTCTCCTCTGTGCAGGATCCAGTGGAGAAACTCAAGGATTCCTTTTCCCTTTCTTTAAGTGTTTCTTGGAGATACACAAGACAACATACTTTATCAAATCCAGTTAACCATACTTCAACTTTACAGTCCTTGATCAGCTTCACGCTATGCCCCGACTTTGGCTACAGTTTACGGCTATAGATTAAGTACCCGAACACAAGATTTTATTTCCCTTTGTCTAACTCTATCTTCTTCACCTCATTCGCCAACTGGATGTATGTCATAGGGCTGGGCACAAAATATGGCTGTGTTTTGGGTGAGAGTGGGGGTGGGAAGGTTGGCCCATGGACACAGAATACTAATTAGACACAAAGTGCTCTCTGTGCCTTATCTGCATAAAGAAAGAGAAAACCCATGTAAATAATATGTTTTTTTCCCCTTCCATAATGAATGTCCCCTTTCTCTCCATTTCTGCATAGTATTAGAAATTGCATTTTTATTATATGAGACACTGGACACATGCCAACAGTTTTTCTTTTAACTTGATATTTTGGGCTCTGATCTTTGTTAGAACTACAATGGTACAGATCTCAGGCAGTCAAAGGTCATTTCTATAGCTCCTTCTCCCATCCCATCATTTCTGGGGAATGTTTGTTTTCAAAACAAAGAATTGGGTTAAAGCTTAGGTATCATATATCAGAACATATTTCAAGGCAAAATGAAGAACACTCAAGCCTTCCCTTTCAAAGGTCAGATATTATTTATTATTATTAGAAAACGATCTGTGATTTATGAATTTAACTTCTCATAAACCCTCTTTGTAACAAAATATGCAGTCGGCGGCTTAACGTTACATTGTTTTCTTTTGACAACGTATCCACGAGACCATTGCAGCTGCGCCTTTATTCACAATACCAGATTAATTAACACAATCATATGCTGTTGGCGCTTACTCAATGAGTGGGTCTGCAGCGGGCTAGATAGGTAAATCCTTTAAATGCAGGGGAGATAAGGCGTGTACTATGGTAGTCGCAGAACTAGCCGAGGTTGTGTCCGACTAGACCAGCCAGCCCTGGCAAGACCCCCTTTCCTCTTCTGGGACCACAGCCGTCTCGAGCTTGAATTTCAAAGTCGGCCACACCTATTTCAGCCTCATCACACCCCACATGTGCAAGACGCAAATGTATAAAAGCAGAAAACCTCTCAGAAATCAACAGCTCTGGCCAAAATAGCAGTCAGTCTGCCGCCAAGCATTTTGAGTCTGCAGTATTTTTTTTTAAAGTTCAATCATTGCTTTCCTTAAATATCTTCCTTGCTGGTATTCACTTTTTCCCTTCTTCCCCACCCCCAGCCCAATCTCTCAATGCACATGTTCTGGGCAGGCATCATCATTTGGGGCGTGTGTGTGTGTGTGTGTGTGTGAGCGCGCACGCGTGCGCTAATGAAAACGTGTGCAAATAAACCCGCTTCTCCTTCCCGGTCCCCAGCCTCAGTTAGTATTTATTGGCAACTTTCGCTGACATTTTCATGAACGTCAGAGCTTTGTTAGAGAAGATGTAGGGCTTTGCTCCCTATGCAGACTTGCCCATGTTGGGAACGAGGTAACCAGGCAGTGGGCTTAATAGAATTTCTTTCATACATTTTCCCCCCTAATGTCCATTACATATGCAACAATAATTTACTTTTTGTTGTTTTACTTAGCACAGAAATTGAAAATGTGACAAGCTTTGCTGGATTAAAAGGTTCATTTTATAGACACATAGACCGAGAGAAAGAAGAAAAACAGATCCATAATGAGGAGCCTTCTTTAGAGCCGCTAGGTGGTAGAGGCAGGACTGAGAACTCTTTGGAGTTCTCCCCGCCCTTCAGAAATGGGTCAGAGTTGGGCCACACTCAGTCTTAGACCTGCTGGGTGTTTTGGGAAAACCACATCATGGTTCTGAGGTCTCTTAAGCTGCACTTATTGCATGTTCCATGACATCAGGTCCCAGGGAAACAGTGCTTATGGGCTCTGGGGCCAGCAGACCTGGGGATTAATATTGCCTTCCACTTATTGTGACTGTCATACCAGGGGGCTGAAAATACCTTTGAGACCTACATAGAGAACCACGTAGAGATGCCAGGGCTGCTGTTCCCTTCTCTTCACTGGGTGGGTGCCTCCCACCTTGGTTATCATGAAGAAAGAGCAAAGATCTTTTTCTTTATTTTTAAGTCCCGGATGATCAGTTGTGAATGGAGAATGGAGTTGGTTGGCAAATTTTCACAGAAGAACTGGAATGGGATGCAACTGGTGGGCCCCTGAGTTGCATAGTGATCATAGTGACAAACTGCACCATTAGAGGAAGCATCACTGACCCAAAAAGCACACAGTTTGCACCATGGGAACAGCTGTCACCCAATGTCACCCACCCAAGGAGTGTTGGTTCCTTGCAGATTTTCACACATTTCCATGGCTTGCAGGGTCACACAGTATTTTCTTTGGTTCTGCCATTTGGATATTGAAGGCCTCTGGGTAGGACTGGGGTGGACTTAGCCAGTCACCCAAGGTAAAGCAGGTAAAGCAAGGGTGATGTTTTTGATGTCTCACACATGAGCTGGGCCTCTGCTTCTAGGAGTGGCTCAGTTTCACTGGTCCCTCCACAGAGCCTAAGATGACAGCTTCAGCAGTGGGAGGGTGCCTTGCTGTTGTAGAGACAGGAAGCTCATTGCATTGGTGCCATTGTCCCCTCCCTGGTCGGCCAACAGCTGCCACAGGATGGCAAGGGTGTTTGTAGCAGACCCTTGATGCACATTTTCTGGGTGGATATATTGAAGGACTGTCCACTTTCTCAAGGTTCCTGAGGAACCAACTGGCCTGAAACCGTGAACCAGAATGAATCATTCCTCCGTAAGTTGTTTATGTCGGGTACTGGATCACAGTGACACACAGGCGCACGCAAACCAGAACTCGCCAGAATTAGCTGGGATGCAGGGCATCTGTGGAGTTTTCTCTCCTTGCCCCAGTCCATCCAGCTCACTGTGTCATGTCTTAGGGGTCCAAGTGGTCCTCTATAAACACCTTTTTGGGTTCTTAGAGTTCCTTTTACTGGGAAGGAGGAGGGCGAAGCTCACTTACCGATCTGATCTGCATACTTACTTATCTGGACCCAGGATGAAGGGCTGAGCCAAGGTGAGTTTGATGAAAGCTGGGAACAGGCTGTGCACTACCTGTGCATAAAGTGTTAACCTGATTGCTGAATGGACAGGGGAGGTGGTCAGGCCAGCTAGGCAAAGGAAATGATGCTGAAGAAAAAAGATCAGAAAGGGCTCAGGAAGCACTGGTGTGGGTTTGCCGGAAGCACCGCTGCCCCTGGATGTAGGTGATGGCTACCATTTCAGGCTTGCCCCAGAGTGGCTCACGCTTGCCTCAGAGGAAGGGCTTTCCTTATGATGAGTCCTAGCACTGTGGACATGGAGCAAGGAGTGTCCAGCTACTAATTTGTGTTACCCAGTGATAGCGTGACTTCTCTCTGCGTGAGGGTGCAGAAGAAAGCATTCTGCAGCGTGGTAGATCAAGAACAGGGTACTGGGAGCCTCCTGGGGGACCTGGCTCTGAGGCCATGCACTCTGTTTAAGACGGAGGATTATGAGCCAAGCAGCAGCAGTCCTGCCCCTCCACCTCGCATTCTTGAAATGCAGAGAAAGGAGCACCTGAGGACACTGGAGCACACGTCGGGAAACACTGGCAGCCACAATGCTCATCAGTTGTGGGCGTGCACCCAGGTGTGTGTGTCTAAGATGCGCTGGGAACGGTTTGACTCATCAATAATGTTCTGAATGGCAGAATGGTCAGACTTCCACAATAGTAATGATCTAGTCTGCTGGTGACCTTTCTGCTACATTTACATCTTATCACAACATGCATAAGCCACCTGTAGGCTGGCCATTGACTGGGCATTCCTTATGCACAATAACCCAGCATGCAGGAGAGCCGCATCCAGTGCAAACAAGAAAGGGCTGCTTCCGCACACCCCACTCTTTTGTTGTGCGGTAAGCTTTATCACCAAAGGAGACTTTTGAGCAGAACCCAAGCCTGGTTCCCTTTTTAAAAGTGAAGACATTCAAATGTGACCTAGCCTCCCTTTACTTTAGCAGAGTTGGAAAGAAAAAGCATCCCACTCACTCTGGCCTAATAGGGCAGGACCAGAGCATCCCAGAGCAAGAAAGGAAGGGGTGCTCCTCAGGCAGTCACATGAGCGTGTGTTTGGACAGCATGGAGATCCCACGCTGCTCATGTGCAAGTTCGTGCTAGAGAACAAAGCAGGGGCCAGGTATGTGGCGATGCATACCTGTAATCCTGGCTACTCAGGAGACTGAGGAAGGAGGATCACACATTGACAGTCTGCTTGGGGTATGTAAAGCCAGCCTGGCAAACCTAGTGAAATCCTGTGTCAGAGCTAAAAAGAAGACAGCTTAGTGGTGCCTGGTGCCCGTGGAACACTTGCCTCGCACACGCACCCCTCCAGGTCAATTCTAGTACTGCCAAGGAAGAAAAAATATATCAGACTTTAGCAGGGTCTACAGTCAACTCACTTACTGAAGTTTTTGTTTGTTTGTTTGTTTTGGTTTTAGTGTTTTTTGCAAAAGAGTTTCACTATTTAAGCTTTGACTGGCCTAAAACCCAATACATAGATCACGTTGGCCTTGACATTCAGAGACCCATCTGTGACTCCCAAGTCCTGGGATTGAAGGTGTGCGCCGCCATGACCAGTAACCAGTGTGTTAGCCATGTCCTAGCCAGTGACTCGTAGCCAGATGTGTAACCCCATTTAGTCATTCACTTACACGTTTTGCAATAATGGAGAATCCCAGCCCTCTTCAATGGACAGAAAAATTGAGATCGGCCAGTGTGCAGATTACTGAAGGGGATGCACGCATAAGGAACAAGAAGTGGAGGAGGCTAGCACATTTCAGGCTCTGCACCCTTCAAGAGCTCACTGTCTGAATGAACAGGGTGCAGGGGGGCCCATTTCACAGGGGAGACTGAGGCTTAGGGCAGTTCACTCAGTCACTCAAAGCCCCTGGCTAATGGCCTGGAGGTTCCTGTCTGTACTGTGTGGGGCTTCTGGGTGGGGGGTGGGGGTGGAGAGTGGGGACGGGGAGTGGATGGAGGGGGCAAGCAGAGCGAGGGCAGCCAGAAGGCAGGAGCAGCCCCACCCTGCATCACCCACTGTGGCTGAATCCTCTGCGCCGTCACTGTTTGCATCTGGGCCTTAGGTTACAGTGCCAAGAATAAAAATAAGCCTGGCTATTTTTCACTCATATTTTGGTTCTTCCTTTTCTTCATTTCAAAATGCCATTGAAATAGAATTCTAATTTTTACTTAAAATATGTCATCTTAATAAATCGCTGCCTTATTATTTGTGGCTGGATGTATTTAAAGACTACCTCTTTTTTTCCCAGAACAGCTCATCTTCAATAATATAATTGCAATCAATAGAAAGTATGCTTCTATATACAGTATGTGTTTATTTCATTTGAAAGCCTGTCTATTCAGAGGAAAGAATCATCCATCCATCATCCATCTATCCATCCATCCATCCATCCATCCATCCATCCATCCATCCATCCATCCTTCCATCCATCATCTGTATGTCTGTTAATTATTTATCTGTTCTCTTTTCGTAAACTGACCCACCTGTTGTCTTTCCTCTCTATAATCTATCCCTCATCCATCTGTTATCCTTCTAATAATGCATAGTTTTCTGAACTGGAAAGTTCCATAATTTTGGAATGATGAAATTTTACATTTCCTCTTTAATATCAGAATTGTAGACACTATCCCAAATTTTCTTACATGTGATGTGTCTTGTATGTTTTGTCCTATCTTATTGGATAAAGCCGTCATTTGGACCACTTCACCAGATCTCCTAAGCTTGGAGGATGAAGGTCTCGGGGGACTCACATCACTCTTGGCCTCAGCTAAGATTCCTCCAGCACAAATCTGCTGAGAACATGTACTCATGACTGCCACCAGCAAGGGACAAGAGAATGGTGGCCATTAGGGAACAGGACAGAGATGGGTTCTTCCAGACTGACCTCACAGGTGTTTCCCCACCCACGGTGGTTTAGAACTCAGTCAAAGCTGTATCCTTCTCCTGTTCCCTCACTGAGCTCAACCTATAGACTGGTTATTTTGACCAATGAAGCCAGTGGGTTTTTTTTTCCCAAGGAATGTCTTCTATTATTTTAATTAATAATCTAAGAAGTGTTAATACTAATCATTTCGATATTCTTTGGAATACTTTTGCTTGCATTGAGTTTGGGCTTTTTAATCCAGTGTCTCTCTGTGTGGCCCAAGCTGGCCTTGAACTCCCGTCCTTCTGACTCAGCCTCCCAAAGCTGGCACCAGGCAGCAACACCCAGCCTAAAATACTCTTGTATTTTAAATAATAGAGGCAAATATTAGACTAGATTCCTTGGATCAGGAGTTTTCTGGGAATGAGCTTATGTTCACTTGACATCCTGGCCCCAGCGAAGGTGTCCCCCTTGTGCCACCAACAAGTCACTCTCACTGCCACGGATGGACCTCAACCAGAAGCAGTGTCTGGAGTGGTCTTGCAAACCAAAGGCCAATCTTGGTTCTAGAATCTTGGAGAGATGTGATGTCTTACCAGCCACAATGTCCAGCCCATGTCTTCTGATGATGGGATGATCTTGGGGGTGGGGCTTTGGAATCCTTCCCAGCAGGATTCCCACCTTGCTGTGGGATCATTTTCATTTAACCCATGGTGCTCCTGCCCATGCCATGGCAGTGTGGCCAGATGTTTTCTTGGTTCCTTTCCTCTCTGAACTCTGGTGCTGCCAGACATTGTTTAGGGTGTGACAGAATGTCTGACCCTGTCATGAAGAGGCTGTCTTATTATCTGGGACAGTGACTCAGTCTCCAAAGTAGGTATCAGGGGATACACTTTATGGCAAGGTTCTCAACCACTCCTGTACCTTAAAGATTAACCACTGGGTTCCGTGCTTGCGGCAACCTGATGTTGATGAGGACCTGCCATGCTCTGTTCCTGTCTTGTCCTACCTGCTTTAGCAAACATCTGTAAGTGGTTAGCACACCTGCCGTCATTCTAAGTACAGAGGAGGGGAAGCTTGGAGATGTTAAGAGTTTAAGATCTCCAGAAGGAAGGCACTCAGTCCCCATCATGGCTGCCGGGCCTGTCTGACATCACAGCTCCGGGGTTGAGACATGAAGCTGGGCTACAGCTGCTGAAATGCTCCTGGATCCCAGTGTTGGGAAGTCTTTTCCCGGTTGCTGGCAAGAGTGGGTAGGTTTTGGTCTCTCCTTCATACTTGAACTTCTTGCTGGGTGGTGATGGCGCACGCCCTTAGTCCCAGCACATTGGAGGCAGAAGCAGGCAGATGTCTGTGAGATTGAAATCAGCCTGGTCTACAAGAGCTAGTTCCAGGACAGGCACCAAAGCTACAGAGAAAAACCCTGTCTCAAAAAACAAAAACAAACAAACAAAAACCATATGTGAACTTATCCCAAGGTCCTGGTCTCTGCTGGATAAGCAGTCAGGAGTTTGTTTTACAAAAGTAGACTGTTGGGAGACAGGGTTTCTTTTATAATATGAAGTGGGTGTCATTGTTGTTTGCTCTTACACATCCCCATCTCCTTTCCTTGTTGGTCTCCTTTCTCCCCTCAAATAGTGCCATACACACATACGTACATAAATACACACACACACACACACACACACACACACACACACACACTCATTATATGTGTGAGTCCAAATTCTGCATACTACAGAAAACAATGTTTTTCTTTCTTTTGTCCTCCCATTATTCTTTGCTCCCCAAACCTTGTTCATTAGACCTCGTCCCCCTACAAAGTTTTCTTGCTGTTTCTGTGTGATAGAAGGACACTTGCAATATTTGATTTCTGAATCTGGCTTACTTCACTTAACATATTGATTTCCACTTTCATACCTTTCCCGATCATTTTCAGGGTGTCTTTGTCTCTTTCTAATGAGTGCATAAAATTGCACTGCCCGTGTGTTTCACACTTTCTTGCTCAGTCCAGCTGCTGATGGGCATCTCAGCTGGCTCCATGTCCTGGCGCTTGTGAACAGAGATGCAGTAAACACGGAGGTGTGGATGCGAGAAGCCCCTGTGGAGGGTGTCTACCTGGGGTAGCACACAGTGCCCCAGGGCACTTCCACACTGGCTTCCATGGTGTCACCAGCCTGCATCCCTACTGGAGATCCCCTTTTCTCACTTCCGCTCCAGCCCTTGTCTCCCAGTGATCCTTAGACTCCATTCCTGAAGTGTTAAGAGAAGTCATTGGGAAAATGGAGTCTGCCACACAGCGGTCCTGAGTCTTGCAGAGAGCTGAGGCCCTTCATGCCTTTTACATTTTTACTTTGGATGTCTCAGAGAGGGTCTCATATAGTCCAGGCTGGCCTCAAACTCACAATATATAGCTCAGGCTGTCCTGCAACCTGTGATCCTTCAGCCGCCCAAGTGCGAGGGTGACTGGCATGCAGCACCACACCTGACATTTCTAATTCACTCGTTAGGGTAAAGGAAGTCACTGCTATGTCAAGGAGTTACAGGAACAATGAAAAATAAACAGACACATCTAATGACTACAGAGAAAGTGTAAGTAGTTTTGCAGTTGTGGAGAGACAACTCTCTGGTTACTCTGTGACGTCAGAACCAGCAACCCTTCTGGAAAAGCACAGCTGTTGGTGCTGCTCTGGATTATTGTGACATTTGACAGGTATTTGTTAAATGTACGTAACTGCATAAAATTAAGTATTTCCAAGCAGTGGGCCTTCACAGACAGACAGACAGACACCTTCTCAAGTGTACTTTGTAAAGTACAAAGGAACCAACACGGGCTACATTTCAGGCAGACAAGGGGTTAATATTCCCAATGTGAAGGAAAAAGTCATAACCAATCAATATGGGAAAGACAAATCCTCCAGTAGAAAGATGGTCAAAGGACATGAGCAGGCAGCTTAGAAAAGAAGAAATCCAAACAGCCAATAATCAAAGATCAGCAATGGGTGTCTTTGCAGCCATTAAATGCGCGAGGCTGACTTGTGTCTATGGACTGGCAAGGTACCTGTGATACAGTGTTGAACGGAAAGAAAGTGGGGGCAGCTTCAAAACAGCAGCTAGAGTGGGATTCCATTATGGAGAGCTGTGTGACAGTGCCCTTGTCCACATCCTTCTTGAAAATAAGAGCAAGTAGATCAAGCAGAGAAGAGAGCCTGAAGAACTGAACACATTCTCATGGCTCCATAACCAAGCCAGCAGACTTGTGACCTTACCATGGGGTCAGAAGAGGTGGGAGACACTGATCCACTAGGTGGCCGCTGTGGCCACTGTCACACTCTGTACCTCCTTGGGATCCAAAGATCTTGGTTGTTGTTGTGGTTGTTTGTTTGTTTTGCCTCTCTTAGTTTCATTTTTTCCCCCTTTCTGCAGGTTAAATGAGATTGGGAGTAATTTTTATTAGTGTAAAGATAGGCTTCTGTATGTCCTTCCTTTTTTTTTTTTTATAGTGACAGAATAGTTTTAAGTTCAGAAAAAAATGTTTGTTTTCACTTTTCGTTTTCAAAGAGGAAACAAAATTTGGAGGCTTCGGATATGCCTGAGTGGTAGATGACAGGCTTAGTGTGTGCACAGACCTGGGTTTGATCCACAGCAGCGAGAGAACGGAAGTGTATGAGAGAGGCAGGAAATGTGGCTTAGAAGTGGCTATCCCTGGTGTATCCCTAAAAACTAGTAAAATGACTTGAAACAAGGGGAGCGGCTGACTGTCCACGAGCTCGTGTTTAGTGAGTGTTGACCGAGTAAGAGACGAAAAACTGCACAAAATGTTCGACAGCATTGCCTCTTCCGAGGCCTGGCTCCTGCTTCCCTCCCAGCCTCCAGTGCCCCTCCCTCCCTCCCTCCCCTCCACTTGCTTCTCTGCCTTCTTCCCCAGTGCAGCAGCCCCCCTTGTCAGGCAGTTTAGACCTCCTAGGCGCACACTGCTCCCTCACTGAGCTTCCACTCCCACTGTCATCTCCACTTGACTGCTCAGCATTGCTTGACCTAGAAACTCTCTGACCCGGCACACCCGGTTCCAAGAAGGCTGTCATTCAGTCCTCAAAATATGGGCATGGGAGTCCCAGAGGAAGAAGAACAAATGGCCCAGAAACATATGGAAATGTGTTCATTTGGCCAGCCCTCAGAGTGATGAAGAAGCCCCTCTGGTTAACTCACCAATTGATTGGCTCTTCAAAAGCTCATGGAGACTTGTGAAATTGATGGCAATGTGCGTGGTCTTTAAGGTTAGGAGACATCGGACACTCCTAGACTGCCAGTTGGTGTGCGCATGGGTGTGTGCCCATGTATACACACACGTATACACATATATGTATGTGTGTATATCCACACATGTATTTTCTGGAAAGTAGTTTGACACATGTCTCCACATGTCTTATCTGATTAAATCTTGTATGAACTTTTTCATAGACATGCCTATATATTGACAGAGATGTTTGATCTAGAATGTGCATAGAAGTTCATTTTATGAGGATAAAACTTTGTAAACTGTTCAAGTGCTCTTTGAAAAAGAATACCCTAGGAAACCATGATCACTAACTATGGGAGCTGTGCAGTTACGCGTTTGCAAATGACTTTTTAGGACTGTCACCAACATATGAAAAATTCACAATGTATCCATTGCCTGACAAAAGTGGACTGTTGGTTCAGTATGATCCTCTTTTTGTAAAAGTGAGAATGCATTGCATACTTAAATTTAATTTTTTATTTTATGCTTTGACTACATGTATGGGTGGTATGGGTGTTTTGCCTGATGCATGCCTGTGCATCCCATGTATGCAGTACCTGCATGGGCCAGAAGAAGGCATCAGATCCCCCAGAACTGAAGTTACAGATGGTTGTGAGCTCCTGTGTGGGTGCTGGGAACCAAATCCAGGTCTTCTGCAAGGGCAGTAAGTGCTTTTAATCTCTGAGCTAATTTCCCAGCTACCATGCTATATTCTCTCTCTCTCTCTCTCTCTCTCTCTCTCTCTCTCTCTCTCTCTCTCTCTGTGTGGGTGTGTGTTTATAGAACCATCTGGAAAAGAACTGTCCCAGGATATTGCCTCAGGATAGAAGAGTTAGGGCTGGTGTTTTCTTTTTTTCTCACCCTCCCGTGTTCATGTCCACTTCCTTTTCTTTTTTCAGAACCTCTTAAGTCTAGTGAGTATATGCATGGGCAACCTGCCAGGGACCACCCCTCCAAGAAAAGTGAATTTCCTGCCCCAACTGGAAATATATTTGGTTTATCATCTTCTAATGTTATCACATATTAATATTGCAGTCAGAGAAACCCAAATTCAAACCAGAGAGTTTCTCTGTTTTAGGAAAAAGGATCAAAACCAAATTCAGTTGTGTTCAATGTGACTTGTCTTGACCACATCCAAAACAAATGGTGTCTCAGGTGCCGGAGCCTTCCAGAACCCACACCTCCCCATGGTGACTTCTTTCCCCAGGATCCCCCTGATGCCAGCACAGAACGGGATAGAGAACTCTTAGAGAGCATGGGTCAGCCTGCCTTGAGCCTGGCAGGTGGCACAGTGTAAATCATAGGAGAAACAAGATATCTGCAGTGCTTCCTATGTGAAAGGAGGCTTCCACATGGCTTTATTGGGCAAGTAGTGTAGGTGGGCGTGATTTATATATTTTTATTTTTTTTTGTTTTGTTTTCAGGAATAATTGTTGAAAGAGCTAGTCATCATTTGGAGGGAACTAGATGGTCAACTTCAAAGACATTGAAAGGAAAATGGCCTAGCTCAGTCGTAGAGGGGCTATCTAGTACATAGTGGTAAGGGGTGGGTGGTGTGTGGTTCAGCAGTCGAGCATTTGCCTAGAACCCATAAATAAAGGGTGAAGGCATTGCTCTGCAGTTGAATACTTGCCTAAAATGTATAAGTTCTTGCCTTCCATCCCAGTACTCACACACACACACACACTACATCCCCACATTATATATATGTATTAACCATCTCACCAGGAGCAAAGGTGTCACTTCTATGGCCTTGTGCCAGGCTTGCTGCTACTTGTCAATCAAATAAGGTGTGTGTGTGTATGTGTGTGTGTATGTGTGTGTGTGTGTGCGCGTGTGTGTGTGTGCATAAATCTAAATATGAAGCAATACAAAATAATAACAAAGAAACTGAAAAGAAACTTGACAAGGATTAAGTACCTGGGAACAACAAAAGTCAAATGCTAAAGTAGAGAAAATAGAGATAAGATTTCAAGGTGTGAAATCAGTCAAGTGTGATGGTACACATCTTTAATTACAGTATCCAGGAGGCAGAGGCAGGTGGATCTCTGTGAGTTCCAGGCCAACCATGGCTACCTAGTGAGACCTGTCTAAAGCTTTCCCAGCATGCATGAGGCCCTGGATTTGCTCTCTAGCAACACGGGTAACAGAAAACAACTAGCAAAAGACTAGGTAAGGGAACGTTAAGTCCCCTGAAATACAACCAGCGTCCTTAAGAACAAAACATTTGAAACTGGGCAGGCCAGGACCTTTATTTAAGACAGACACCATTTCCAAGTGTTGTGGTGTAGTGGTGTAAAGAGACACTGGCAATGAGTTAAACTGTCTAAAAGGCATTACAGAAGCACAATGAAAGATTACGAGCTGAAGGTTGAGAGATTAAAACGAAGATGAGACAATTCAAACAAGAAACAGCAGAAGCACCTTCAGTCAGAGGAAGCTGAAATTGCACCAGACCCGAGCATTTAAAGTATTCTGATAATTTGAACCTAGCAGATGAGATGAGTCGAGGGAAAATAACAGGCGGCCACGTTTGCCTTGGGATCATGTGGACTCTGCTCCCACATTGCCTGTAGTTCTTTCTATCTCAGATCTTGTCATATTTTGTTATCTGGGCAATTATTTGATTAATGTCCTTCTCCCCCTTGAGACTTCAGAAGCCCCAGGGGCAGGAGCCACAGTGATGGTTGGATTTCTGCTGTATTTCAGGGTACTTAAAGGAAGTGCTAGATAGTAGGGCAGGTACGTCCCCCACGATCCCAGAAACAGGTTGGACTAGTCACTGTCCATGCCCTGCAGACCAAACCTGTCCAGGATGGGGTCCCCAGGGCCTTTAACTTGGCCACTTGTCAGCTGACTATAAAGCAGGATCGTAAAGCTCGTGGTGCGACTCAGCCACAGAAGCGAGCAACTATCGTCTATGCAGTGACAGCGCTGACTACAGGTGCAGACCCTGCCTGGGTGAGCTCAGGGAGAGAGAGGGAAGTGAGCCAGGAGGGAGCCATGAGTGCTGTAGGGCCTTCCTCCCCATCTCTGTGCTTCATTCGTCACTATACGAAAGTTGTGTGTCTGCGCCCATTCTCTTGACAAGGACACCGACTCTCAGATTCTGTCTGCCTGTGGAGATTAGTTAAAGATGCTGAAGGGCCTGGAGTGGTGGCTCAGCAGTTAAGGGACCGCTATTCCTGCAGAGATCCCAAACTCTTTCCCAGCTCCCATGTGGTGCCTCACAACTGCCTGTAACTCCAACTTCAGGGAAGCCAACACCCGCCAAGGGCATCAAGCACCCACATGGTCCTCATACATACATGGAGGCAACACTCTGACACAGAAACTAAACATAAACAAAATTTCAAGATGCTGCAGTGTGGTGGAGGACCACAACATGGGGCTGAGATGATTAAGTCATGCGGGATGTGCGGCTCTGCGGCCCACAGGGAGGACTAGAAGGTGGCTGGGGCTGGCAAGGTGTGGAAGGGGACACTGGTCTCCTGCTGTGAGCCAGAGGTCTGAGCTGTGCCCGACTCTGGCTATGTATAATAACCTTGCTGACATCTGTAATATTGGCCTAAAGAATCATGCATTT
>NW_004949130.1:769220-798218 GCF_000317375.1 Microtus ochrogaster
GTGGAATGCTGGGCTTGGCGCTCTCTCTCTCTCTCTCTCTCTCTCTCTCTCTCTCTCTCTCTCTCTCTCTCTGGTTTGCTTCCTTGGGATGAAAGGCTAACAGCAGGGTCAGATGGCTGGGACTGTGTGGGAGCAAAGATAGGTTGACAAAAGAGAGGAGTGGCCAGTACACCCAGGGCCCAGGGTTCCCATCTGCAGAGGGACACCCCTTTAACGGCAAGACTCTGCTCCTCACTCTCCTTCCCTGGGCAGCAGCCCTCTGTGGGGGACGTGGTCTTTCTCCTGTACCAAGGCTGAATACCAGAGAGTCCCAAACCTGAGTCTTCCCAGCCCTCTCCTCTAAGCTAGGCTCCCATGCTCTATTACAGAGCTCCTAATCCAGTCCTGAAATACAGGAGCTTACGGCCCATGGTTTCTAGCTTGTGATTCCTGGGTCAGAGTCCTTCGCTGTTGACCTCAGCCTTAGGGTCAGGAGTCTGGAGACCTTTGCTTCAGTTTGATCCGTCCTCACCTTGACCCGATATTCAGCCTCTGCTTGCCTCAGTTTCCTCGTCTGTGCCTTGGGCTAGTGGTTAATTTCTTCTCTGAAGGGATGCTGTGATAGTAAATTCAAACCACACAGAGAAAGCCGAGTGTGGAGGGGCAAGCACATAACCCCAGCACTTAGGCTGAGGCAGAAGGATCGTGAGTTCAAGGCCGATCTGAGCCACAAAAGGAAAACTTTTGTAGCAAAACAAACAAAAGAATTCTCAGAAAGGGACCCATTTGAGAGGCATTCTAGGCTCAGAAATTTGTCCACAGAATGCTAATGGTAGGAAGGGAAAGTTAGTTTTTACCAGCATGTGTCTACTCTGCCCTAAATTTCACTATAAGGTTCACAGGTCAGTCTAGAACATTCCAGATGTTCCTCTGCTGTTCGCTGAAGCGGTCCTGGACAGCCCCTCCATCAGAGACGAACCATAGTTTGGAGCAGATAGTACCCCACCTGTCTTGAATACTTCGTTCCCATTGTCAGCTGAATGAATCTGCTCAAGGGTTACAGGAAGAGGGGGCGAAACCAACACTGGGGTGCAGACCCGGCAAGAAGCTGGGGGCAGAAGGTCTAAAGGGCTTTCAGTGTTTTGGTTGGCTCTTTCTTGCTCCTTCAAGAGGCTTTATGAAGAGAGCCCTGGAGGAGATAACAGTGGTGTCTTTCACAATGGAAAGGTCAGCCAACATGTGTTTATTGAGCGACTCTGCGGGCCAGCCTTTCGCTTGGCTTTTGTCGGTGATTATGAGACAGGCAGACCCACGGGGTCCTCTTGGTAAGTCGGCTGCAATCAAGCCACGTGATAAAAATTAGCGAGCGATCCACAGCACTGTGGCAGTGTGCAGAAATGTTCAGAAAATGGTTCCGAGGGGACCAGGGAGGCCAGGGCAGGCTCTGTGGCAGCCACAGTGATAGGAACCCCGCAGAAGAGCAAAGCAGAGATGGTCAGATGACCCCAGCCTGGAGCAGACAGGTGAAGGCAAGGTGTCACGCGTGAGGAAGACCCCTCAGGCCAGTGAAGCAGGGAGGAAACCTCGTCATCCACTCACCACTCAGCCCCTGCCACCAAGACCTAGGATGAGGTCCTTGGACTTCCTGGCTCTCCGAGGGCAGCATCTTCCTCTCTGATCAATGCTCTTCCTCCCCAGGCCTCTTTGAAATCTGACTAAGGTTCAGAGTGCATGGTTCAGCGTCTCTGGATGCAATTTGGTACCCTAGCAGAATCAAGGGAGATCTGCTGTTACTTGAAAGGATGTTTCTTCCCCTCTTCCTCTGAGTACCTGACCCCACAATCATCGCTGACTTTGAAATAATAAACCCATCATAATTACGAGAATTAGTGCGGAGGCTTCTGCCTTGTTTGCTCAACTGAGGTTATTATGGCTGGTTTGAGAGGTGGAGAGGGCGTCTGGAATCGGCTCAGCTGATATGGCAAAGTCAGACAGATGTGTGTGGGCTGGGGGTGGCCAGGTAGTGAGTGTGGGGAGCCTGGAAGTTCCTGTTCCTTGGTCCCTGGGCTGGGGTTTTGGAGATGAAGTCTCCGGAGAAGCTGGACAGCCTGACCTTATGGGTGGGAGTGCTCCAAACTTGCAGACATTGAGCCCATGGAGACTCTGCAGGGCAGGGCCTTTCTCAATTTGTTGGGAGTCCTACCTCCTATGTAGTATAGAGGTCGAGTCAGAAGTCCTGGCATGGGAAGGGACTTGGGCTGTGCACATTCAAGTGCACATTCAAGCCACAAGTCCTCCCTATCTTCCTGCCCATGTTCCCCGAGCTGTCTGCTCACCCATCCTCAGCCAGCCTTGCTATGTATTGAACGGGAACGCTCCTCCCAGGCTCATGTGTTTGGACCCTTGGTCCCCAGCTGTGGCTCTGTTTATGGAGGCTGTGGAAACTTCAGGACTGTGGTCCACGGAGCATAAGTAGCTGAAGGAAGGGCTACCGGCTTGTGGTTCTGCCCCAAGCTCTCTGCTTTCCTAACCTGCTAAGGTATGAACAGGCTGCACAGTGCAAGCTTCAACAGCCCCCGAGTGGAGGAAGTATCCCTACCACAATGAACTGTGTTTCTGGAAGCCACAAACAAAAATAAAAGTTTTCGTTCCTCGAGTGGGTTATCTCAGGGATTTGTCACAGTGGCCAGAGAAGTAGCGAGTATGGACCTGCTGGCCACTCTTCCTGCTTCTTTCTGGAAACTTCTACAGGCCCATGACCAGGAATACCTGGCAGCCTCTCTATGGCCTAGGGTGGGTCTGAGCCCACTGTACAAAGCCATATACAGTTGCTGTCCCTGGGCAGCAGGTTCCATCACTTCCTCTTGTAGGAGGAGAGCAATAGTGTTGCAGCAGCCAGGGCAGCAGGTGGGGGAAGCAGAGTTCTTGGGAGGATAAGATTCAATATTCTTATAGGGTATTAAAGAAATGAGGCAGCTGTTAATGCAGAAGTCTTTCTTTGACTTAATTTATTATAATGTATGTGGCTACAATGTAGCTCATATTGCTGTTTTGGATCTGCGTTTTGATTCCCAAAATTGCAATCATGATAGGTGGATTATAACCGTGCTTTAACATACAGATGAGGAAATGTATTCTGGTGCAATTTTCCCCTAAGGAGAAGTCAGAGGATAAGGGGCAGGAGCTTTGTGTAACCTTGCAACGCTTTAGTTGTCTCTCTTGGTTACGGGGCAGGAATTAGCATGAGGGGGACCAGCAGAGCTACTGTATACGTGAATGGCACCGCTTTGAATGTCAGTCCCCAAGGGCTTCCAAGGGGATCAGAAAACCTATGCTTTTCTTCCCATATCTAACTGAGCAAAGGTGTGTAGATTTGTCAAACTGTTCCCCATTCAGGAAGTATTTATTCAGTGCTACCCTGGGCCATGGACCTTGCTAATAATGACCAGTGGTGCCCCAGTAAGTCACCAGGGTCACAGAGGCACTGGGGAGTAGACACTAGGTAGGTACCTCACTAGGGTATAGGCCAGGAGTGGGGAACACAGGTAGAAAGGGTGGGAAGCCACTAGAAGCCCGAAGGGTTTCGGGTTCCAGGCTGAGTGAGGCAAAGACACAGCCCATCAGCATCACACAGATGGGAGAGCTGAGCTTCCGTCCTCACTCTGGCAGTGCACGCGGACACCCCCGAGAGCATATGTCTGCACAGACTTTATCCTCAGGCCCAGAAACTCAGCAGAGGCACGAAGGCAGAACGAACCGCCTGATGTGCCTGCCTGGGGCCTGCACCACCCAGCCGATCACAGACTAAAGTTCTGCCTGCCCAAAGCAGACCACCTGCCTCTGGGGTGCGGCTCCCCATAGCACTACAGAGTTGAAGCTGTCTGTGTGGATGCTGGGTTCTGACTGGGGCAGGCATGGACAGGGAAGGGCCCTACCACAGGAGGAGTTATGGGCAGCCTGGGGAAGTGAGATTCTCCATGCCACTTTTTTCTCCTTTTCCTCTTTCCCCTCTTCCCCCACAATTCCTTGGAGCTGGACTCAGAGAGTCCAAACCCATCACCCTCTGAAGGGGAGATCAACCCCAGGAGAAGTGGCTAGACAGGTTGAGGGAATAGGAATAGGACCCGGGACTGTAGAGAGACCAGACATCCTGAGGCCGTCTGTACTTAGGGTTGGTTCTCCGAGGAGGAAGAAGGGCAGGTCCATGCAGGTGACCCTTTAGCCCTTCAAAAGAAAAAGCAGTTCCTGGAGATGTCACCACTGTAGAAGAGCCACCCTGTGCTCTCCAGTCCTACCTACCCTTCGCCCTCTCGGTCGGTGTTTATGGGGCATCTCTGTGGCCTAGTGGTTTTAGAGGTATGTGAATGGGTGCAACAGATCTTTCCCAATCTCCAGTGAGCAGACAGTGTAGTGCAGGAGGCAGGTCAAGCAGGTTATCGGCCCCATAAGTATCCCTTAGCTAAAATCCAGAATTCAAAGTGTTCCAGAATCAGAGACTTTGCACAGAGTACCAGCATCACCTGACCAACACGTGACAGGTGGCAGTCCAAAGCAGTGGCAGTGCATTAAAATATCAGATAATGACTGGCAAGATGGCTGAGCAGGTAAAGATGCTTGCTACCATGACAGAGTACCTGAGTTTAAGGTTGGAACCCACACAATGGAAGGAGACAGCCAATTTCCCAAAGTTGTTCCCTGACCTCTTCCACGTGTACACACAGACACACACAGACACAGACACACACACACACACACACAGAGAGACTAAATATTTTTAAGTACTTTATATTACTTTTAGCCTGATAATTAGAAGATGGATGTAAAACACCAATCAGTTTCTGCTGAGACTTGTGTTTTATCTCCAAACTATATCATTGCACATATGTGAACATTCTGGCTGGGCATGGTGGTGCACGCCTGAAGTCCCAGATTCAGGAGGCTGATGTGGGAATATTGTGAGTTCTGGGCCAACCTTGGATACACTATTTTAGAGCCTGATTTTGTGTGTGTGTGTGTGTGTGTGTGTGTGTGTGTGTGTGTGTGTGTATGAGAAAGCAATGGAAAATTTGACATGCTGCTGGTCCCAAGCATTTTAGATAAAGGATGTTCAGGTGGTCATTCAGAAAGTTCTAGATGACTGAGCAAACCTTGCTTCATCTGGTCAGAGAGCGTCTCTTCCAGCACAGGATTCTGGAAACAAGTCCTTATGAATCTGGAGGATGAGCCATTCAAGGTAAAGGTGGAAGGCTGGGCTGGTTTGTCTTTCAAGAAGGAAGATGGATGTGGGGACACACTGAAGTCCGGGAGGGAGAAACACCCCCACCAGATGATGAGAGGTCATTATGGGAGCTTAAGATGGTCCAAAGCAGAAAGGATGGGAGAGTAGGGACAGCATCTTTATGGTTATCCGGACATCACTGAGAAAAGTTCCTAGGACGTTACCCACGCTGTGTTCCGCAAGCCCCAACACACTCTTTGCACCACTCCCCACGATAGCTCTGAAGCTCCTCATCGGTTTATTTCTCTTTAAGATCTTTGCCTCTCCACACTGAGATAAGCTTTCCTGGGGCAGAGCACAGGCTTTCCTTCTTAGGTGTGGGCTCCTGGATTGTCAAACTAAGATCCCGAGACTGATCCCCATGTAACGGATGAGGTGCTCAAGAGAAACTCGGGGAGGCAGCTTCAACATGCCCCAGCCATTGAGATAGGATGGTGAGGCGAAAGCTGTGGCCTGTCGTTTCCTCCCTTTCACTCTGTCACCTAGCCCCCTACCCATTGGGGCGCTCCCTTTTCCACCCCCACCCCGCACTCACCTACTCACCTCAGAAGAATGTTTACAGGGCAGGTGCCCCAGGAGTCTGCTGGTTCTGGGCCAGAGAACATGGGAATATGTGAAGAACTGTTAAGGTTCCTACCGCCGGGAGCCAGGTGACACCCAGCAACAAGAAAGCTTCTTGTTCTTTACAAACGGAGCGGGAGAGGGACAACCAGCTGGTGCATTCCTGCGTGACTCCCTTACCTGGACCATCACCTGTTGGTTTATCTGGCTTGGTCTGCATTGTGTTTTGGACCTTGTAGGTGGAAAAAGGGGAGGGGGGCTGTGAGTTGATAATCCACCAGATGGCCTTTCCATCTCATGATCTCACTTGGTTCTCACAAGGGACTACAGAGCAGGTGCCTCGATTCCCATATTACAGGCCACACCACATTGGAGGCTGGGCACAGTTAGGATGCATTTACAAATAGCTCAGATACAGCAGTGCCAGGTCAGAGCCCAGAGCCAGCTGTGGCAGCCTCTGGCTTTGCAGGGTTGCAGAAAGCAAGCAGCAGATTCCTTTGCCATAAGCACCAGCACCCGGCCATCCAGTCGGCAGACACCCACCACGCCATTTGCCCAGATGGCAGAGAGTGAGTACAGGGTGGAATGAGATCTCATCTCACAGACTCAGAAGGACCTCAGTGCTTCAGCTGTTCAGGCTCCGAGTAGGCCCCCTGAGCTGCTACAGCCCATTCAGGAGGATAGGAAAGCCGCTGCACATCGTTGTGTCTGGAGAGAGCCAGGCTGCCCCTTGGACCTAGGGACTATGTGTCCTGCCACTCGCAGACCTAGAGATGTGTCTTTAATAATTCAGTGGTGTGTGTTTCTTTTATGCATACCCACAGAAAGGCTATGCAGGTTTGACTTTTCTACCTGAAGTGCTTCCCAGGACGCCAGGCCTAGAGTGGACAGGCTCACTGATTGATGTCTCTGTTCCCTCGTGTGTGGTACAGCTGAATGGGCATTCACTCTGTTCTACGTGTGATGAGACTTCCAGTACCATTTGACATGCTATATGTAGAACTAGTGTCAGAGAAGGGTGAAGTGTGCCTGTCCCCAAAAACTAGTCAAGGACCCACTCTGGAGGGGACTGGAGCTGTCAGTCATCATGAGTAGGGAGGGCTGGAGGTTGACTTCTAACTGAGAAGGGCCAGGTGGGTGACTCTATCACAGGAAAACAAGATGGTCAAGAACTCCCAGAAACAGGGCCAAGCCAGTATGGCTCAGTGGGTAAAGGCGATTGCCAGCCAAGCCTGGTGACCTGAGTTCCATCACAGGAACCCACATAAAGGTGGAAGGAAAGATTGATTCCACAGAGCTGTCCCCTGGAGTCCACATGTGGGCTCTGACACAAGCCACTCCCACTAATAAGTAGATTTAACAAAGTACTGCCGGGAATAGATTCTCCCTCCTGCCATTTGGTGCAGGAGGGAAGAGGGAACCCTTTCTAAAGCAAGTGTGGCAGGCATGTCTGTCATGCTCTCTGAGATGCCCTGCCTTCTGCGAGGCCTTGGAACTCAGCCTCCTTACAAGGGTCATTCACAGGACACACGCCATGTCCACCATGTGTCTGCAAGTACCAAGGTGGCGGCCAGGGCCTGGGCCCCGAGTCGGAACTGGGAGGCAAAGATCTCTGAAGGGCTGACAGCTGGATCGACTTCTTTCCCATTGCTGGGGCTCGAACCCAGGGCCTCGAGCACGCAAGAGATGCTTTCTGCCAACACCCTGGATAGATCTGCTGTTGTTGCTATTTATTTCTAATTTTTACATGCCAGACAAAATATTTATCATTACATGGTATTAAAGAGATGGGCATTTATTCAAAACAATTTTAAATCTTGATCTAGTGCTGATGTCTCTCTGATAAAGATTCTCAAATTAAGAGGGCCAGAGGTCCGCAGAGCTCAGAGATGGCAGGAACTTCAGTGCTGGCGATTGACACTTGTTTTCTGCCACTGTTTACTCTTCAATAAAAAATGCATATTTACCATAGCAACCTCCTGATCACGTGGTGCCCTGTCTTACTGCCACCCTCTAAAACAGACTAACTTCTTAAAGAAACACACACATCCTAACAGGAATGCTTTTCAGATGCAAAAATGGGCTCTTTCTGAGGAGGCTTCTTGCCTGCCATTAATGCTGATAAACACATCATCTTTTCAGAAATCATTTTGGTCCTGTATCTTAAATTTAGGACATTGATTACAGAAGCCTAAAGAAAATTACTCTTGGAGGGGCTTTTGATGCTTCAAGGATCTGCTGATTATATTAATACAATGCTAAGTACACAGAGAGAGACAGAGACACACAGACACACACAATCAGACAGACAGACAGACACAGACAGACACACACAGACAGAGAGACATACACACACACACACACACACACACATTTGCCGCTTCACACATACACACATCTATATACTAGATGCCAGCCGCTTGCATCATCTGGAAGGGAGTTCGGCGTGGATTCTAATGACCTGCCGCTTCATCTGTGATTAAAGATTGTCATCTATGCGAAGCTCAATTGCAGCCTGAATTGTTTTTCCGCTGTTAACTTGGGAGAATTGCCGGGGTTTTAAGAGCTGTGCAGATACCGCTCCAACCTGGACTGCTCAGGAAACGAGTACTGATCCCAGTTCTAGAGTTTGAATGTGTGCCATCCCATGAGTCAGGGCATTGGGAGAGACCTCAGGTCACCCCGGAACTTCCTGCCTGTCACCCATCCCTCTGCTACCACCCATGTTAAGAGCACCTGTGTATGAAGTACCTTCTGAGCTCTATGATGAGAGCTGTCTCTCCCCTATCCTGTACAGGCCATTGGGTTATGAGATACGAGCATGGAACTTTAGAAAGGCTGATTTGCTCGGGATTATACAGCTAAGAATAGGCGTAACTTGGCCTTTCTGCTGCTTTTGTTTTGACCTCTTTGAAACAGTCTCTTGCTGTGTGGCTAGGCTGCCCTTCAGCTCCCTGCGTAGTCCAGGCTGCCCTGGACTTCCCAGCCGCCCTCAGCCTGTCTTGAGGGCTAGATTTGCAGGCATGTGCCACTAGACCAACTGACACTGGTTTTGGCCTGAGGCATTTTGCGTCGTAAAATATTCTGTTCAGCCCATGTTGTGAACCTGTCCACTCAATATAACTATAGAATTTACACGTGGGAACAAAGCAGAGAAACCCCTAGAGAAGGGGTAACAAAAACAGCATCTCCCTTACCTGTGTCCCCAGAGAATTCTAGGGCAGCCTCAGTGTTAACCAGTTTTGGGGTCTTTGTTCTTGTTGTTCGTTTGTTTAAGGTCTTTTTTTTTCTTGGTTGCTCGTTTGGTGGGAGCAGGCTCTTGCTATGTAACCCAGTCATGCCTCCGACTTGTGATTCACCTCTGACCTCTGCCTCCCCAAGTGCTGGGATTACAGATATGTGCCATCACACTCAACATGAGCCAAGTTTTTGGGAACTCCCTTTTTGTCCTGATGTGCACCCAAGCCTGACAGCCTCATGACCCCCGCACAGCACTTAAGTCAGAATCGGCGTGCCACTGTCGTCTCTGTGATGACAGAGTCCTGGGGAAGGGGCTACATTGTTTGCATAAGCAGACCTCTGTTGGGCACCCCTGGCAGTGTGGGCTCGGAGCCCGATGACTTTTTGTTGTTGTTTTTAAATTCCTTTCAACTACATGTAAGCCAGTATGAAAACAAGAACATACTGTGAGCCTTTTATGCTTAATGGCTTTGGGGGGAAAAATCCGATTGTGAAGTGGGGCAGGGCTCTGTGCCCCAAAGTGGCATTGTGACCTGAACACAGCAGAGGAGAACTGGCCAGACCCTCTGCCCTGCCAGCCAATCCAACCAAGGCGTGTCCACGAGCCATTTCATAATTATCCATCACGACTGTCTCCCTGCTGCTTTAATAGATTATTTAAAATGGTGCGTGTGCCTCCCGTGCAGCCTCCAGCCAACCCCGAACTGTACATACATACAAGCTGGGAGAGGTAATTGCGTATCATGTATCTCTTTGTTCCAGACACTTTTGTAAAAGACTATGTATTATGTATGGTGTGACCTTCAAATGTCAGGAATGTGTTGTGCAATAAACTGTCAATATTTGTGGTTATAAGGTACCAGATGACTTTTACAATAATTGGAACGGCTATATTAAAAGCTTGGATCACTCAGCTGGTTAAAGAGAAAGACACAGGCCAGCATTCACCAGGGACTCGCCTTCTGCCAACTATTAAATGAAAGATATTGCAAGGTGCTTACGATGTCTTCTTTGTTTAAAAAAGAATATGGCATGACACGTCTCCAGGGGAGGCATCGTCTCCGATGCAGCCTTTCTCTTCTCAGTAGGTGCAGTCCCCAGGAGAAGACTCGGCTCCACAAGTTATGGCGACTGACCAAATGGCTTTTGGAAAAGATGGGTCCAGCTCGGCCACAGCTGCCTAGGGAAAGAATCCCTCCAGTGAGGGCTCCAACCTGCTCTCCACCCCACCCAAGGAGAAGAGGCTGTAAATTATCTTAAGAGGATCTTAAAAGCCATGTTTTTTCTTCCCCTCTTAGGAAAATAAATTATATAGAAATCTTTGGGGGATTTACGGTGTGCTGAAAGTAGAGCTTTCTATAGTTCTTCCTTCCTTCCTTCTTTCCTTCCTCCCTCTCCTCCTCTTCCTCCCCCTTCTTCTGAGATAGGAGTTCTCAAGTTATAATAAAGGAAAGTATTTTAATATTTTCAAATAAGTATAATAGTGATCAAGTCATAGAATCTCTGTGTTTTGTGATGTCTCAAGTCATTCGCTGCCAGGCTGCCCACAGCAGCTTCTCTCTCATGAGTGCTAGTCCTAGTATTTAAATCCTAATTTTCTTACCTTCTGAACTTCACAGATAAGTGTTCTACCATGGAACTACATCTCTAGCTCTTTTTATTTTTCAGTTTGAGACAGGACCTTTCCAACCTGCCCATGCTGGTTTTGCCTTTGTGATTAGCCCACCTCAGCTTCTGAATGGCTGGGATTATAGGCATGTGCTAACTCTGATTTATTCCTAAAAGTATTTACTGCATTCTCACTGTGAACTGAGTCTTGACCACGAGGTCCAGGGCACTTGTCTTCTGCTTCAGAAGTGAACTGAAGGGCCAGATCAAAAAGTGGGGAAGGCAGAGGCTTCTTCCACAACCTGATCACAAGTGGCTCCCTTGGAGGTGACATAAGGATGAGAGGCCTATTCCCTCAGAGGCCATGTGGGGCGCAAGCCCAAAGAGAAGTGTCCTTGCGAATTTTGGGAAGGGAGCTCCAGGAAGAGCAGGAAGCAGCAGGGAATCTACAAGGTCAGGGCCTGCCTGGGAGAGAGGGACAAAAGCAAAGTGGGGAGGGGGTGAGACCCCACTGGTAGTGGCAGGGTTGAGCAGAGGTTTGGAGATGATCTAGGAGAGCTGGAGGTGACTAGAAAGAGCAGCCAGCTACAGTAGCTGGGCCCCCGAACCCCCATATGAAGCAGAGGCTTTCTTGGGAGATGGCAGCTACTAGTATAGCCCATTAAGCAATGCTTAAAGCATTCTACTGCTTTCCTAACCTAAAGTACCAAAGTTCAAATTCCTCCAAACAAAAACATGGTCTGGCCTATCACAACAATACCCCAGTCCCTGGTACCAACATCTCCCTTAGTTACGGTTTTCTATTGCTGTGAGGAGACACCACTACTACAGCAACTCTTAGAAGGAAAACGTTTAATTGAGGGGGCTCACTTACAGTTTCAGAGGTTCAGCCCATTATCATCATAGTGCTGAAAGAATGTAGGAGTGGCCCACATCTTGTAGGCAATAGGAAGTTGACTGAGACACTGGGTGGTATCCTAAGCATAGGAAATCTCAAAGCCTTACCCCACAGTGACATACTTCCTCCAACAAGTCTATACCCACTCTGACAAAACCACGCCTAACAGTGCCACTCCCTTTGAGATTAGGAGGGGCCAATTACATTCAAACTACCACCGTAGATGTGCGGAGCCCAAAGGATAGCCCACATCTAACGAAAGTATTGTTTCAAGTAATCTGCCCCCTAACCCTGCCTGCTACAGCCACAATCACAGCTCCCAATCTGGATACTAAGAATGCCTACCAATTACAGTTTGAATCTGGGAAGCCCCATAAGCTCACACCTTGGATCCTTGTTCACAGTCAGGAGACACTGTTTGGGGAGGGAGATGGGCTTGGCTCCTGGATGTGGGTCACCAGGAAAGGCTATAGTCTGGATTCCCCCTCCCTAGCCCCACCTGCATCCTAGTCCACGGTGATGTGTGGAGCCTCCATAACACATTCCCACTAGTAAGAACTGCTCCACTCCCCTGCCAAGATGAACTGAGATTCTCAGAAACCAGGAGCCGAGAGACAAACGACTTCTCTCTCTCCAGTTGCTTCTGCCGGATATTTTGGTCATAGACATCAAAGTAACGAATGCACTGCCCACAGCCTGTGGGAAGCCTTCAGAACCACAGCGGGAGCCGGCAGCCCACGGATTACAGGGATATTATTAATAGCAGCATCTGTGGATAAGAAAGGAAGAGACCCCATGGGTGGCCCAATCACAGCAGGTGGCAGGCAAGTCCCACAGACTCCCTCTCTGACCATTAAGGAAGGGCTGTGGGCTAGGTAAAACCAGAAGCATGTCTGGCCCACAGTGCTGGATCTGAAGCTCAAGTGTGTCTTGGGGGAAATTTAATCCATGTGTTGCTCATTCGCTTTCACTGAATTCATCAAAAATGTTGCGTTAGAGAAGTGATTTGAAACCCTAGTATCTGATGTTTTGTTTCTTTTTTTTAAAAAAAAAAGGTTTAGTCCCATTTCCCCCATTCCAGAGACCTTACTTTTTTGCCAGTCAGCATCAAATTGAGCTATGCTCAGTTTTGGGTTTAGATTGAAAGTGAGTGGTAAAGCCATAGGGAAGATTCTACTTCTTCACCTCATGAGCTCTGGAGCCGATCTGATGCCCTGGACGCTGCAACCCAGTAGGAAGCTGGCTGATGGTTTAAAACCAAAAACGAAAAACAAAACAAACAAAAAACCCCAAATGTTTTTCCCATCCGTATTAATGCTTAGCTGTTGAACACGACTATCTATGGCCATGAGCAAGCGTTAATAAAACAATAGAGAGAGCACGTTACTTCTGACCCATCACAGGAATTCTGTGTTATCACTTGTGTGCAAGCGTGATTTTTTTCCAGAAATAAAAGACTCACTTTACTTCCTCAGAATCTTTGCTACCACGATCATTGCTTAATATTTATTTACTTATTTATTTGATTTTTATTTGTATGTGTGAGTATTTATTTGTTTCTATTTATTTATTTTATATATTTATTATAACATTTATCCTAGTGTGTGAATGTATGCCGTGTGTGTGTGTGTGTGTGTGTGTGTAGGCCTGAAGAAGGCATTTGATCCCCTAGAGCTGGGGTTGCAGGTGGGCATGAGCTGCGGGCTGTGGGTGCTGGGAACTGAACTCTGCAAGAGCAGTATGCTCTGATCAGCCCAGCCACCTCTCCAGCCCACATGATCATCGCTTTTCTGGAGCCTGGGAAGTCTAAAGCGTTCAGCATAAAGGAGAGAAGTCAGCATTAAGCTTTGAAGGGGAACTCTGCATTCCTTGGACCTTTCTCCAAGGTCTTCCACCCCCCGCCCACCACCAAAAGATCTGAAAGCCTTGCTGTGTTTGGGCAAAGGCATTAAGAAGGATGTGCTATCTCTGGACCTGCTAAGCTGAATGCCCACACCTCTTGGGCTCTGCATAGGTTTGTCCCCCTTCATTAATACTGAGAGGTGTGTTGTTGAGATCTCTGTGCACATTTAGGCTTTCAGAGTCAGCTGACAGGTCATCTCTGGGAATGTAGCGGCTGTTACAGCAGAAGGCCTGTGGAATTTTCCGTACCACGGCATGTGGTGACATAAAGCAGTACACGCTCCGGTGCACGGGAAACCATGCTCCCACATGCGCTGCCTGAGGAAACTGGGAGGACGTCGTTCCCATCCTCATCACCTACATCATCATCACTATATTTTTAAGCAATCTTTCTAAAATGTATTCTGAGATGTATAAGGGTCAGGTAGCCTGGTATTTACTGTTGATACGGGCACAATTCAACAAGATCCGCCCCCACCATTCTTTGATTTATAGGATCACTTCAGAAGTTGGTATAAACCCAGAAGAGGTTGGCCAATTCTCTCTTTCTCTTGAGTTTTTTATATTTAATTAAAATACAATTACATCATTTTCCTAATCCTCTCTTTCTTCCCTCCAAATGTTTCCATGCCCACATCTGTTCTGTTCCCTTTCCAATTTGTACTCTTTCTTTCTTTAACTAGCGTGTGTGTGTGTGTGTGTGTGTGTGTGTAAATGTAGCTTGCTGGGCCTGTTTAATGTTACTTATATGTATATGCTTTTAGGACTGACCACTTGGTATTGGATAGCCATTCGGGGGCTCATCCCTGGGAAAGACTAAGTCTCCCTCTGCAGTAATTGCCTGTGTCTTTTCATCTAGGAGAGGAGCCTCGTGAAGTTTCCCCCACATGTTGGCATCCCAACAAGCAGTATCATTATTCGGCTCTTGTTTAGGCAGCCACACTGTCGAGATCTCAGAGGAGTGTCTTCCCTGCCATATCTAGAAGACACAGTCTCACTGCAGACTTTCTGGTTCCCTCATTCTTACACCCTTTCCGCCCCTCTTCTGAGATGTAGCCATAGTCAATCTAGACCATTTCTGTGTCTTAATGTCACTAAAGTTTATTTCCCATTCATACCAGGCCAGCCCGGTGTCCTGCATTGTGATTCTACCATTTCAACTCCTGCATAGGAAGGTGCTGAGGTAGAGAAGGAGTTAGGGTGCTTTGGCGCGGTTCTGTTCTTAACGTTTCTTCTTCATTGCCCCGAACCAGTCACCTGATGTCAACCTAGCACAAAGGAAGTTGGGAAATGTAGTCCATGAAGTATAGTACACCAGAAGGAAATACATGTTGTCCTTTACACAGTCTCCCCCTTATCTTTGAGATGTACCCCCTGGTATCTCATTTTGTTCTAGGGTGAGGCCAGGGTGGGTGAATTGAGGCAGTGGGCAGAGACAGCCTGGGGTGTGCTTGGGGCCCCTCCAGCATCTTTGCAGCATCACAGGAGGTAAGAACTGAAGCCACAGAGGGATGAGGAACTTAACTAGGGACAGCTAGACATTGAGCATACAGAACCAGAAGACCCCACCCCCAACTCTTCTAGGAGCTGCCCCGGCAAATATATCAAGGAAGCTTAATGTTTTAGGACAACCTATGGGAAAATCACCCTTACCATTCAAAATCATTTTGTAAGTCAAACATTTAAAGAGTATCATGTACAAGGTGCCTGTGAATGAAAAATGATGAGTGCTGTACAATCAGAGAGCCAGCCTCGGGGATGGTTTCAGACAGCCCTTTTCGACTTTGTCGTGCCTGTATTTAAAATTGGAGGACTTGCCTTCCTGAGTATTCACCTTGGATCTGCAGCACTGCAGGTTGGTTCTGTTGGCAAGGATGGCAAGATGGCCTTTGGTCTCCAGGTTCAGGAGCATCGTCCTTGCAGCTTGATGTCCCCTCGGTGGCTGACCTCACCCAACCATCAGAGGCTTAGAACAAGCAAAAGAAAGGAGGAGACGTAGTTTCTGACCCCGAGAAGAAGAAATTAGGAATGTCTGTCACTTGATGGCTTTTCCCAAGCATGCTCCTAAAACAACTTGAAATGACATGACTCTCTCTCTTGTGTTAACCAGCACGCAGCTCCCAGTTTATAGCAGTGGCTTCGCATACCTGTTTCTAAAATTCTGAGGCAGAAGCAAGCCCATGCCTCTCAGAAATGCTATCTGCAGCAGCATTTATGTAAGGCATTGCTTTGGAAAAGACGGCCCCGTGCTTTTCAGAAGCATTGAGAAATGATACAGAGCTCACAGTGACAGTTTCTCAATCAGATGTCATCAGAATACACCCTGGACAAGGGTATGCTAGTACGTCGAGGGCAGACAGGACTGTCTGTCCTTGCCAGAGGATCACAGCAGGCCAGATGGCAAATTCAAACCTGTCCTCGTGACCACTTGTGGAAAGTGTTTTATAGGAGGGAAGAGAAATTCTGCATGTTGAAGGAGAGAGAAATAAAGGTTGAGGACCATTGAGACGGTGTAGTGTGTCAAAGGTGCCTGCTGCAGAGGCTGACAGCCTTGTTTGGCTACTCAGGATCGAAGGGAGAGACTAATAATTCATGCATGTTACACTCTGATTGCCCCAGGCCTGTGCACTTGTGGGCACACACACACACTATAGAACAAATATGCAAGTGTAATTTTAAAAATCTCTTAAAACTTTTGAACCATTTGATAGCTGCCTAACCATCTGACAGATGATCATGGAGGCGATTTTGTCATGCCTCTGGAGTGACAGCTTTCGGGGTCTGCAGCCACACCAGGGCTGTCCTTCATGCAGTGTTGGGGGGGGGGTACAGCAGCAGCAGGGGCTGGATGTGGCCCAGCAGTGTGGCAGAGGGACACCGTGAGCACTCCCGTACTCTGAGCAGAGCAGGCATCAAGAACTTCATGTCCTCCAAAGCTCTTGGTTCTTGGAGTTGAAAGCAGATTAGTGTGTGCACGCTCACTAGCACCCATTCCAGGACCAGTTTGAACTGGATTCGTCCACCAAGTCCCATGTGTGTGCATTGGGCAGAGACTGCAGAACCGTTCCCAGACTTCCTTGCGCTTGGCTTCCTGCCTCTGTGGACACTTCCTGGGACCACCCACCATTCCCCTTCATTGTGGCCCAGAGTTTGTTTTTCCAGAAGGATTAGTTTAAGAGTAAACGCCATAGGCCTGCTGGCCCTCCCGGAGAAAACTGTTTCTGCGTAAAGTGAAAATTAAACTCTTAAATCTGCAAAGAAAGCTGTTTATCTTTCAAATTTACTCCTTTTATTGGACCACACATATCCACGATAGAAAGATAAAAGGGAAACAGATACGGGCCATCACTTAGAGAGACATATAGCCAGGCATAGGTCATCACAGCTTTGGGAAAGCCTTCCAAAGCGGGGTATCGCCTCTCCCCATGTTTGCCTAGAACAGTCTGAGCAAGTCCTCACCAAAGCGCCAGTACAAATATGCCCTTCCTCATCATGAACAGAGCTTCTATTCCACGCCCACCATGTTGCTCTTGCACACTGGCACCTTGCAGGAAAAGGCTACCAGGGTGGATCGTGGGAAAGAGAGCTTGAAGGAATTTGCCTTTAGAGGCCTGCACCTGCCTGGCTTCAGCCTGGTATTCAAGCCCTGCTTATAACTGTAAAAGGTGGCTGTTGACCTCCAGACCTAACTCAGGACACTCCGGGTGTTGATCTCCAGACCTAAGTCAGGGAGCTCCGGGCATCATGGCTTGTCTCAGGTGGTACCAGGCAGAGTTTTAATCTGGCTCATCATTTCGTAAACTGACTCAAAGATCCTAGGAAAAGTAAGTCTGGGTGATACGAGATGGATAGATGCTATGGAATGAGGATGGTGGGGGTGCAGGGATGAGCTAAGGGAGCAGGCATTTGAGCTGTTCAAATCTGGGTGGACTTCATGCAGTGGTTCAGGGCAGTCCTCTCACTACTCAGAAGGCTGAGGCAGGAGGATTGTGAGTTCAAGGCCAGACTGAGCTACATGGCAAGATGCTGTCTCAAAAGAAAAAAGAAAGGGTAAGGGAGGGTGGGAGGAAGGAAGGAAGGAAGGAAGGAAGGAAGGAAGGAAGGGAAAAGGAAGAAGGAGGAAAATAAAGCATAGGTTCGGAGAGATGGCTCAGCAGTTAAAAGCACACACTGCTCTTGCAGAGGACCCGAGTTTGGTTCCCAGCACCCACGTCAGGCAGCTCACAGCTGCCCGTAACTCCAGATCCAGGGCATCCCTTGACCTCCTCTGATCTTCTTGTGTAGAGGCCCATATACAGGCACAGAGATATATATCACTAAAAAATAAAAAATGTCTTAAACAAAACAAAAAAAGAATCTAACAGCTAGAGGTGTGGCTACCTGGCATACACAAGACCCCAGGCTGCTTTCCCACCATAGCAAAAGGAAAGCCTTAGGGACACTCAACTTGCAGTTGGTGGATGACCCCCAGGGAGACATTGTGTGGGGCCTGTGGGGCCCAGTTTAGCCACACTGTCTGAGCTTTTCATCCTTACCCATAAGTCATCTCTGGGTGCTTCTCATGTTTTCTGGAATGCCTATAAATCCGGTGCTCAGTGAGGTGACAGGCGTTGGGTAAGAGTTCTGGATATGGATAAACCTAATCCTCCCATTGGTAAAAATTACGAATTAAAAACTCTCTAAGTAATTGTACCCTCCAAATGGGTCTTCCAACGGTGACAAGGAGAGTTGGGGAGGATCAGATTAGAAGGAGGCCTTCAATGTACTTTTCTGGGGTAGTGATCTGCTCACATATGGTCCAAATGCAGAAAGGATGTTCCACGCCAGGGCGCTTGCACAGTTGCCTGGAGCCAACATCCAAATAAGAATTAAGTGTGTTTGCCTTCATCTTGTTCATGGTCTATAAGTCTGTCCCTTTCGGCCATTAGCAGAGAACACCAGCAATGGATGTTGCAGAATAAAAGCAATTTGCATTTTCCATTGCTTGGAAGGTACAAATCTTATTTATTCTCAGCTCAGCAGAACTCACAGATCTGCTCATTATCTCAGAAGGTTCCCTTGTTCTTATAGTGGAATTTACCACAAGGCCCAGACGGTGGGCTGGAAACCCTGGCTGGGACACCCCCAGTCTCAGGGGCTTGGGATTGGAGGCGAGGCTTGAGCCTCTGCTCTGTGAGGAGGCCAGAGATTTGTGGGGAAGTGAGTCTAGAGAGGGTTCTCTTGCCTCCTCTCCTCAAGGGCACAGATGCTTAAGGACTGACCCATTCTGTAGATGTCAGGCCCCGGATACTGCAATAACACACCCCGAAACACTAGGTAGTTTGAGCTTTATTTACTATTATGTCCAATCATTTCTGTGCAAAAGGCAGCCGTATATAAATTTCATTTTCCTTTATAATGGTTTGGGCTACATAACAAATAACATCAAGATGGAAAAATTTGTATTGATACTTGACAGAGGGACTTGTCAAGTCACGGCGTGGAGATTTCAATGCAGTGCTCCGAGTTTATGGGAGTTGGGAAGCTGAGCTTCCGCACATGGCTTTGAATGTGGCACTGTCTGTTTATCATGGGCTAATTGTGGAACTGCATCTCCATCCGTTTCCTTCTTCCTTTCATGCAGTTCCACCAGTCAGGGATGGGTACAACTCCACAAGGAAGCAGCGATCGCTTTGGGATAATTTTCTTTCCTGTCCCAAAATAGCTGGGTGTCTGCCTGTCTCGGGGAGTCAGCTGAGACATGTCCCGGCCCCCTTTGTGACTGGCAAAGCTGCAACTGTGCTTTTGGTCCTGGAGTGAACTTTCTAGCTAGTCTATATTACGAATTAATCAAATTCCACCAGTGCCCACATTTTTAAACTTTTAGAAAAAAAATATTTAATAGGAACTAAGCAAAAAGAAGAAATCAAACCAGCTGCTGACACAGCTGTTTCTTCTCTTGTTTAATTCAGTTCAATATAAAGGTACCATATGCTGCTTAAAATGATGATAGGAAAGATGAAATAATTTAAGAGAATAACAAGAAAATACATGAATTGTCAGCATTCTGTCAGATTCAAAGAATGAAATAGACAGGTGTAGTATTGACATGTTTAACTTTGTGTGGTGTTAGCAGTTTTGGTGCGAACAACTCCTGACATGTGCTGAAGTGATGTGAGAATGTTTCTCATCCACTGCAGACATCGGCGAGGAGGCCGGGAGAGCCGCGGGGGGCGTCCAGCAGCAGGCGCTGCTTCGAGACAGGAACCTGGGTTCGGCCATGAAGGACTGCCCGTACTGTGGGAAGACTTTCCGGACTTCCCATCACCTTAAGGTCCACCTGAGGATACACACAGGTGAGAGAGATCTAGGTGTATCCACGTGTCAGGGAGTAGCACCTAGAGACGAAGCCCCGAGCCCACAGCTGTGTGAATCACCAGCGCTGTGTGTCCCCCGGGCTTTTCACTGCAGTCTCCAGGCAGTGTAAAGAAAGAGAGGTTGGTTCTGGCTGGTAGGTTCAGCTCGTGTTCAGATGACTCCGTTGCTTGTAGGTCAGCGGCAAAATCAAAACAGACCAACCACTCTAAGGAAAGGCCTCAAATGACTGCACAGACTGGCCTGTGGCCAGCCTTGAGGCTGAACAGGTAGAGTCATTCTGCTTATGTGGTGGTTAGGTGTTGCCTCAAGAGAAACCTAGAGGCATTCTCAGCCAAACAGAGAGAGTGGCCACGGGGCCACTCTGGCCCCGCTTGTCTAGATCACTAGTCTCTTGCAGGGAGGCCATTCTTTTAGATCTCTGCCTTGTTCCCCGGCAACTATTCTTTTCAGCCTTCCTGCTAGTTGCTTGTGTATTGCCAATATATATAAAAAAATCTATCTGAGTCATGGACACCTCCATTTTCTTTGATTTTTCTCCTGACACTTTATCTATTGGAGTATGAGCTGCTGCAGAAGATAGACAAATATGCCATCTATTTTCAAAAATAATTGTGTTCTATTTCCCACAGAATCAATAACTCTGCTCAGAGATGGGCAGACACAGCCAGTGTATACAAGTCTTGTGCGTATCAAAAAGATGAGGAACTCATTGCCCTCGATTGGTTTCTTACATGGTACCCCAAACTCTGACACCCCAAGGAACCCTGGAGATAGGTGACTGCTTCCTCGCCAGTACTAGCCTGGGTGTGGTGAGCATAGTCACAGCCCCACCAGCCTTGGAGCATGTTTCTCCAGAGTCATTGAAAGTCACATGCTAGTTACTTTTTTCACTGCCAAAGCAGCGTAAATATAAAGGAGGAGACACTTGATTTGGCTACAGCCCCTCCTGGAAGGAAGATGACAATAGCGGAGAGCTCTGTCTGTGGTGGAGGGGAAGCTTGCTCTCACCTCTGGCAGTAAGCAGAGATCTCCAGCCAGAAGCAGGTCCACTCCCATAACTGCCAGCTAAGCCCTATGTCCCAAAGGTTCTGCCACCTTCCAGAACAGCGCCATCAGCTGGGGACCAAGTGTTCAAACACCCAACACTGTGGGACATTCACATCCAAAAACGGAACGGAGGGGCGTTTTAAGACTGTGCAGTGATCTCCCAAAGGGCTTTGCTGCAGTGCAACCTGCTCCACTCCTGACCCCATCCTCAGCCTCAGCCTCATGTACTCTTTGTCTTCTCCCTATCCCTGCAGTGCAGAATGCCTGTCCCTGCTGTAGGGCCTTCTCATGGCCATGCCTCCACCTCAGATGTTCCCCTTCCAGATGGTCACCCAGGGCTTACCTCAAACATGAGCCTTATTGAAGATACTTCACTCTCCCTATTGAAGATACTTCACACCCCCTACCTGATTTTTGGCATGAATGTATGAAAAGCCTGATTTTGCTCCATTGTTCCTTACAATGGGCATTGTTTCCAGCCGAGCAGAGCCTCAGACTTGTGAGGGTCATCGTTTGTCCCACCTTTATCATTGTTATTCCTGTAAGCCTGTTCCTGAGAGAGTTCCTTACACATGGGTGCTGGTGGTGGTGGGGTAACTGAAATTGTTCTCCATACATTCATTTATCTATTTGCATGTGGATGTGTTTGCACACACCACAGCATGCACGTGGAAGGAAATCAGAGGACAACTTGCTGGAGTGGGTTCTCTGCTGTCATGCCTCCCAGGGATTGAGCTCAGGTCCTCAGGTTTAGCAGCAAGTGCCTTTACTGGCTGAGCCAGCTCCCCAGTTAGAGGGACACACTGAATTTGCATGTAAGGCTGAGTGGCAGAACAAATGCTGGAGTTGGAAAGTGACCCTTTTCTTGTTAGCCCTGCTCTGCATAAGGTGGCATGGAAGGGCCAAGCCAATAGGGAACGACTAGAAGACATGAGGAACCATGAGATGCCTCAGCATGGCTACAAGTGCTGCATCCCTGGGGCCAGCCTTCCCTGGGACGAGAGGGCCTCCGAGCATCTCTCGCTTCTTGCTCAACTTCCCTTCATTCCCCTGGCTCACTTCTCTCCACAGCTCAGGCCCCATCTGGTACACTCAAGCATTTGCATTTTGTAATTCTCTCTCCCCTTGACTATAGTATGAGTTTCATGAGAGCAGAGGCTTCTGTCTGTCTGTCCAGCTGTATCTCAAGGAGGACAACAGAGCCTGGCTCTCAGGAAACAAGTTCCCAAATGAAGGAAGCAGTGAGTGCTTGAGGGGAAGTAGCCAGATTCCCGGGGAGTCGTCATTGTCATCAGCGCAGACACCTGACTTCCTCAGGTTATATCAATGTCGGCATATTCGTCTTCCTCCCGCGGTCGGAGGACAGCACTTAAATCGTGGTGGGAGTTAAAGGGCATTGAAATGTTTGGGACGTGAAAACAATCCGTGGGGCACCACTGCTGACTGTGCACAGGGAGGGGACACTAGACCAGAGGTATATTGGAACTGATTTTAGCTCACTTGAACATACAGCCCTGGGGATAGGGTCAGTATTGGAGATGAGAGTGGGGTTCACACCCACCCTACTGCCGGGAGAGGAGACTTCTGCAAGTCTGGTGAACCGCACGGCAGCAGGTAGATGCTGCTTCCTAAGGTTTTAAACTTTGAGACATATTTGTTTCTTTCCTACAACTTCTATATCGTAGACTTCCAAAGTTTGTGACACCGAGAAGCAAGACAGGGCCAGGAGCAGCAGCATTCCAGAAAACTTCCTCCATAGGGAGAAAATGAAAGAAGCCATGGAAACATCACATTTCCACCGCCCTGCCCCCAGAAGCAGCATTTACTGGGTTTAAAAAACCAGAATGGAAACCAGATAAAGATCAATTTTCTTTTTATCTAAGAACAAAGAAGTTGAAAAGCGCTTACACTCGTATGTCTGCATCGAGCAGAGGGTGTTACATGTTAGAAATCATGGAGGTAAACACCCATTGCCACAGCGTGAAAGCCTAGATGACACACACAGTTAAAACAATCAAAACCGAGTTATTTGCTAATAAACGATTTCATGTGGGGCTTATGCAGCCGAGCTGGGGGGAACTGCCCTCCACTTTGCCCCTTGGGTGTCCATGCTTCTAAATGGCATGGCTGGAGGACAGCAGGCCATGAGAAGAAGAGACTGCACTTCCAAGGGCCACCTCTGAAAGTCCTCCGGTAAGGGACGCATATGAGGGCATTTGAAAATCCAACGTATAACGAATACGATTTAATTGGCTTGGCTCTAGGCGGGACCATTCTCTGTATCTCTCTATCCCACTCCATCTTTATTAGAAGTCTTGATCGTGTGACATCGACTGATAAAAACCATTTTCCTTCCTTTTCTTCACTGCATTAACTTAATTACTGCTCTTCTTCTCCCAACACCTGTTTATTAGAGAGGCGCTGAGCAGAAGCAGCGTTCCGACGGCTCTGAACATCTGGGGGCTGAGGAGAGCCTGCAGGTAGCTAGGACATTTTTGTCCCCCTACCCCCACCCCAGCTTCTGACAGATGGGTGGGGGTTGGGGTGATGGGAGGTACCTATGGGACCTCTGGAGTCCCGAGCTTCACTCAGTGATTCCCAGAGATTATCCCCTCCATCCCCAGTCTGGCTCCTGTTGAGGCAGCATGCTTGCCACCCAACCTGGAGGAGGGGGAATCAGGGCAATTCCCGCTCTGGGAGATGCTACCCTGGGCTGGTTGGGACTGGATGACCTGATCACCTATGTCTGGATGATTTCCCTTCTGTTGATCAAGGGCAATGATTTGAATTCAGATCCAGTCTGCACAGGCTGAATGGAGCATGAGTCAGAGTTCTTAGGGAAATAGACGGTGTCTATAGTGGCTGTATAGCCTATACTGCCCACTGACTCTCTGTTGGGCCAGACTGTAAGGTGATGGGTGGTTATGGCAAGGCTGAGGCAATGTCATGAGTCTGGGGTGAGCCAGCTTCAAGGCCAGCATGGGTTATACAGTGGGACTCTGCCTAAGGAAAGATTATAATGGAGCTGAAAACTCCCATCACCTAGTAAAATGGCAACTTCAAGCACACGTTTTATTTGTATGACAGTAGAAGTGTAAACTGACCCACTACACCATCCGCCAGTAGCACAAGAAGTCATGCTCGGAACTCTAAAGGACTGTCTTTGGCTTTCTTTCCCTTCAGTAGTGGCGGTTGAACTTCGGGCCTCATGTATGCTAGGCAGGTGTTCTACTGCGCTACCCTCGAGCCACAGCTATTACAGACAGCAGTCCTGCATGTCTTGTTTCCTGTGTCTCTTGATTTCGTGGGCGGACAGTCCTACTGCTGTCTGGGTCCGTGTAAGTCCACTCTGCCATGTGACATTCTCACGGGGGTGACGCTGACGGGTGATGCACCTGCCATCCTGCACCCCCATCATTAAGGGTACAGTACCGTGTGTGATCAATAGGAAACTGGCTTCTGTCTAGCAGAGTCCGAGGTGTCCCAAGCACACACAGATTCCATTCCTTCTTTTCTATACCCCCTTGGGCAGTGGGGTTCCGGAGGGATACTCAGAAGAGTCACATACGTCCATTTCCTGTGCTGGAGGCAGGCAGGTGCTGATGCTTCCTGGAGGTCTGTGTTTGCCACTGACGCTCGCCCACCCCAACGGGCAATGAGTGCATCATCTCATGCTTTGTGGGCCGTGGACCAACAAGTCGGCTTTGCTATCCTGACTTATCTATATGTGGACCCAGACCAAAGAGCTGTGGCTGCAGCACCGACCATTGCAGAGAAACGTAATCAACAACCTCACTGGCGAAAACTTGGAGGCCCTAAAGTTCAGCAACTAATTAAAAATAAATCTCATTAGTTTCTTTCCTCTCTCAAATTATGTGGGCGGTTTATTAATCTGGTGGGGATGTGCTTTGCACACTGGTTCTCATCCCCGAGTAGGGACCTTTTCACGGGGGTGGGGGGGTGCATGGGCACGAGGAAGCCTGGACTGCATCTGCAGGGGGCTCAGCTGTGGTCAGGTGGCTTAGGCCGGAGTCTCTGGGTCACACCTGCCAGCACGGCTGCCTTCCTTGGTGCTGCTTCCATGACATAGCAACTGAGACTGGCTGGCCGAGGTACCGGGAGGCCCCACCCTTGTCCTCGACAGCATCCTTTGACATGAGGTCTGAGACTTCCCTTTCACACAGAACCTTCGAGGATAGTAAGAGAGCTCTCCTTTGTGATCATCAAAGGGTGCTAGGTCCACAGGGATAGGAGAGCCATCTGGGGGTCACCTTGCTGGACTGCTGGGCTGTCTGTGCCGCAGGACGGCCACTAGCTGGTACACTCCCCGAGCCTCCCATGTAGGACCTGGTGCTTAGCTCTGCACACAGCTTTGCTACTGCGTCTCCTAGCAAATTGGTGGCCAGGATTCTTCCTACTACCCTGTTGCAGGAAAGGAAACAGGGACTTGATGCTCTCAACCTGTAGCTACCAGGCTAAAGTGGCCGATTTTCCGGAACTGTCGTATTCTAAAACTGTCCCTTCGCTCAGTGCTCTATACTGATATTGCTTGCTGCTTGAATTTCATGCTCGCTTTAGGGAATTACTGTGACCTTTCTTTGATAGAGCGTGCCTACACCACCGCCTGCAGGAGAGCAGGAAGTGGCTTATAGGCACATGCGTGGTGTGACCACCACCCCTAAGTAACCTAACAGGGAAGTGCGAGACAACCAGCCTCTCTGCTACTCCTGGCTCAGATTGGGACCAGGCCAGGGCTCCTTGACCCCTTGTGCTGTGCTTCAGTTTCTCCACCAGCGCAATAAGCATAGGGAAGTATGAGGCTGGGGAATGGCCACTGTAGGCTCTTCGGGAGCTCAAATCCATGGAAGAAGTTGCAGGACAAGGTAACTGCCAGTAGATATGCTATCTCCTCCCGGGTCAGTACTATGGAAGCTGCTGTCCCAGTGGCATCCTGAGTGCCGCCTGCTAGGTGGCCTTTGGCTGCATGAGCTAGCCAGCTGCTGTGACACACTACACACACAGAAAGTTCCATGAACACCTGTCCCAGAACAAGTTGGATTAGATGGGGCTGCTTTTTCTGTCGCCTCCTCCAACAGGGGAGTGTCTACTGTCATCCTTCATCCCAGAACCATCATCTGAGCCGCGATAGGAGAGAGGAACATTGTCTCCAAAAGGAGATAGCCCCCTCTTTTTTTCTTTTTGTTTGGATCTAAAGTGCAGCCTTCCTATCTCTAAGACAAACTAAAAGCCCATTTTGTTCCTCTGTCGTCCCTCATGGCTGTTCTTCCTGCCTTTAATGACATCCCAAACTTTTGTGGAAAATAATTGATTGAATTTAAATTTCCTTAAAAGTTTAAGAGGTAATGTTACAGTATAAATTTTCTAGCAAACACTAAGTAGGGAAATATCCATTAGTGAAATTAACTACAGTTTCTAGGTAGCTAACAATGTGGCGTATACAGTAGGGCATGGCTAATGAACACTGCAGTGGGTGATATTTCATTATACAAATTAATGCTCACATTTTAATGGGAAAGTCACATAATGAATCTCGGCTTCAGTGACAGCAATTAGAGACACAGATTGTCCCCTTCTGGACAAGGCAGTGTTTAGCAATAAGCAGCTGTGTGAAAAGTCTTCAGGTTTACAACGTATATATGCTTTGGGGGAATTAGTGTACAATTTATATTAATGTACTGAAGCTTCGCTGCAAAGGCAACACCGTATTTATCTCTCCCGGTATTAACTAAGTAAAGACATGTAAGAAGACTAAATAAATATCCAAAAGAGGTCGCAATGCTGGAGAATATTTAGTTACTCAATTTCAAAGTGGAAACACTTTTAGAAATTAGCCAAAAAAAAGTCAGGCATACAAATCACTTCTTAAAAAAATAATAAAGGGATTTCCAAAGAGAGTGCCATGAATATGTGTGTGTATGTATGTATGTATGCATGTATATGTGTATGTATATGTATATGTGTGTATGTATATGTGTATGTGTGTATGTATGTGTGTATACATGTGTGTATGTATATATGTGTATATGTATATATATGTGTATATATATATATCTATGTGTTTATTATTTTGGAGAGGTATTATTAGAAGCTAACCCTGAATAGTTCCAAAATAGCTCAAGTTCTTACGGAACTCCCAGGTGAAAAGTAGTTGAGAAAAGTAAAAGTATCTGGGTATATTTTTATTTTATATATATGTGTGTGTGTGTGCGTGTGTGTGTGTGTATTATTCTGGGTTTAGTAGTGGACACCCGTCATTCTAGCACTCCAGGGCTGAGGCAGGAATATCATGAGTTCAAGGCCAACGTGGGCTACACAGAGAGAACTTGTATTAAAAGAATTAAAAACGACTATGGAAAAATAGGTACAAAGAAGTGGTTAGTCCATCACCTGGTCATATATTTCTAAAAGCTTACAGTCTAATGATTAGGAATTAATGAGGTTCCAAAATTGAATGTATATTTTATGCTACACACTGGTGAGAAGTTAACTTAATTCTAAGATGTTTCCAATATGTTCATTAGTCCACCAAAATGATGAACCGATTAACTTTTTTTTTAAAATGTATTATGTCTTTTCTAGCCGAACTCTTTTCTAGAAATATACTGTATGGCCTACATTGTATTTCTTTAAAAATATTGTGAGAGGATCATTAATGCTCTTACCTTCTTCCTCCAGTGTGTGGGCAGCCTAATCTTGGACATCCTTGTAGTAAGGCACAGGTTTTGAACTAGCTTCCTGTACTAGACCCATTCTTCAAGCCAGGGTACCATTGCCCTCTGAGTGTCTGAAGTTCTAAAGTGAGATGGTAGTATATAAATGAAGGTAGGTATGTGGGCATCTGGATAGGAGAATTCTCTTAGGCCATCAGAGATTCAGGCTCTCTCAGAGTTAAAGCCTTCATTCCCCCCTCCGCACTGTTTCGTGTGCTGGTGATTTGCACGAATTTGTGGCTGCTCCAGCGAGCAGATGCCAGGACTGATCATGGAGGTGACTGGAGGACTCACAACCCCCTGCAAAGCCTGGGCAGTCTGAGGGATTCCCCTAGGAGAGTGAGACTCATTTCGTGGCTTAAGTGGCCAATCATTCAAGTAGACAGAGCTGCTGACAGGGTCCGAGGTTACCTGTGCCACCCAGCTGCACAGGGAATGACTGTCCAAGCCTCCGTCAGAGCCAGACCTCAGTTGGGAGCAACTGGGTGAACTCACTACCTGGCTTCTTGCAGAATTCTGTCCATGTCTGCAGCGTGGGACTTGTCATGGTCAGCCCAGAGTGCTAGCCTGGAAGAATGTGTCCAGATGCAGAGGCTTTGACCATGAAGCTGTTCAGTACAGGTGGACTCAGCATTTGCTCACTGGCCAAACAGAGGAGGGACCTCGACCATTCCTCCAAGCTGCTAAACTTGCTGATACAATTTCCTTATCATGTCTTACCAGGCTCCATCCAGGCCAATGTTGTGCAAAGTTTGCCTCCTGAGCACGCCCAAATGCATCCTTTGGGGAAAGAATGCATGGGAAACAGCTGGGATGCTCCCAGTGGGACATAAAGCTCTCCTTATGACACATCACTGCCATCTCCCAGGTCTGCCTGGCCAGAACATCACCCTCCAGGCTGCGCCCCTCTCCGGAAGTCCAGGAAGCAGAAAAGAAATCAGCACATCAAAGGGTTAGGGGATAAGGTTTTTCAAACCACTTAAAAACTATGAAAAACCTTAAACTGAGAGGCTTTTTGTCTTGAAGGTTTACCCCTTCCTCACTCTGGAGTACTTGCAGGAAGTGGCTGCCCAAGCACAAACCCTTCAGGACCCAGTCAGATTATAGCGCTGCACAGAGTGGAAAGAGACAGCACCACAGAGGGCAAGGGTGGAGGGAAGGCTTCCTGAACCTGTATAGCCGAAACAGCCCCTGAAAATCCCAGAGGAAGGGGTTAGAGAGATGGTTGCTAAGAGTGCTTGCTGCTGTGTCAGAGGTCCCAAGTTCTCGGTTCCCACCACTCCCATGGCAGCTTAAAACTGCCTGTAATCCCCCCACCCCTCTCTCTCTCCCTCTCACACACATACACATACACACACACACACACACACACACACACACACACACACACACACACA
>NW_004949130.1:798318-828002 GCF_000317375.1 Microtus ochrogaster
CACACACACACACACACACACACACACACACACACACACACAGAGAGAGAGAGAGAGAGAGAGAGAGAGAGAGAGAGAGAGAGAGAGAGAGAATATAAAAGTATATCTAAAAGAAGAGAAAAATAAAAATAAATCCCGGAAGAAGCCCTTCAGTTCCCAGGGCCAGCAAGCGTGCTCTGAAGTTGGAGGTGCTCCTTCGTGCATGCATTCATTCATCCATTCATTTATTCATTCAAATATGCACGTTTCTGGAGACGTGTGTGGATAGGTCTCTGGCCTCTTTGGGGGGTCTTAGTGTGAAGCTTATTGTGAGTTGAGAATGATGACAAGGCCTCAAGGGACACGTGGTTTAAAATCTCACATTACAGGCTGAGAATGCAAATATCCCAAGACAGGACCCTATATCCAGTGGAGCACAGAAAGGCATGGGGCGACCGGTCTCCATTTCAGCCTCTCCAAATACCTCATGGTGTCTAGCTGGTCTTCCGTGCAAAGTTCATCATGTCTCAGCTCTCACGTTGGGGATGTTTCTCAGGGAGTTATACCATGATCCCCATGCAGACGATGCAGGGGGGCTCCTAAGGGATGGGGAAAGATCAAGAACCTTGCTGATATTTTTAGGCCTCTTAGTTCAGAACAGAGTGAGAGAGACAGATATCAGCTCCTGTTAAAGCACCCCAGGCAGCCCCATGTTGGTTTTAGCAGAGTCCTTACAGTAAATATACACGCCAGAATTACATACAAGTGACGCTTTGTGCAAATGCTAGCCTCTGGTCCCCATCCCAGGCCTCGGGACCCGGCACTACTGCCTTACTTGACTCCCTGCTGTTTGTCTTGCACAGGGTGGACTGAGAACCAACACCCCAGTGTACAGTTCAAACACGCAGCCCCGAGAAGTATAAACACATATTTTCTGTACATCCCCTGTGGTCCTGCCCCACCCACCTCAGGCCTGAGTCAAAGCTGCATCGTCCCACCATGCTTTGTCTATAGATGCACACAACCACTTCCAGGGGCTTTTATAAAGAGCAGCTTGAGCATCTCAAGTGCCTGCTCTTCTCAGCTATGTGGCTGTTTCCTTGCTGCACCCTCCTACCCAGGCTGCACTGACCTGTCAGTCAGGATCCCCGATTCCAGACATGTGTTCCCTGCCAGTCCCCTCACTGGACCTAGCCACTAGGCTCAGCAGATAGGGTCAAGTGGGTCATCAGCTGATCAGATGCCAGCGGTTCCCTGCCCATCAGCAGTGCCTTACGGTGCCTGAATCTCACAGTAGGGAAATGGTCCTTACAGATGTAAAGTCTGCCTCTTTATGTCTAGTTTGTTTTTAAGGTTTATTTTTATTTTGCCTATATGAGTGTCTGTCTGCATGTATGTCTGTGCACCATGTACACGCAGTGCCCACAGAGGCCAAAAGAGAGCCCTGGATCATCTGGAACCAGAGTTACAGAGACTGTGAGCCACTGTGTGGATGCTGGGAACTTAACCCAGGTCCCCAGAGAGAACAGCCAGGCCTCCTTAACTGCTGCTGAGCCGTATCTCCAGCCCCAGGCTTACAGTTTTGATGTAGCCGAGACAGCTGTGGAGAAAGTAGACCCCAAGGGCACAGAAGTAGCCAGGGAGGCCCCAGCTGCTTGTGGTATTCATTAAGAGCTCTTGGTGCCCTCATCGGAATGTGGCAGGTGGAGTGTCCCTTAGCTCAAGCACACAGTGCACACGGCGTCTCCTGTTCAACACCTGGGCTGTTACTACCCCAGAACACCCTCTGCTGTGAGAACTGGGAGTCTCTGCCCGATACTCCCAAGATTAGAGGCAGTGAAATATCTTCAGAACTCCCTCCCCCACGAGTGATTGTCTGGCTTCCTAGATGTTTGACAGTAGCACACAGGACAAGGTGACAAGATGGGCATGTTTGTGTGTGGCGGGGAGGGTCGGGGGCTTCCTAGGAGCAATTATTGTAGATTTTTACAGAGAACTGTGAGCTAAAAGCTATGATTCCCACTCCTCTCTTCCCCAGAGCTTTCTGGGGGCAGAGTCTAGAAAAGAGCCAGTCTTAGCCTGCAAGTTCTTGGGATGTGTTTAAATCCACATTTGTGTACATCCTCCTCTGCCCTCCATGTAAGCTGTCTGTTAAGGGGCTCTCTCTTCATCACACAAAGAACAATGGAAGTTGGGTGTTGGATTCAAATAAATATTTAATTCGTGAAAATAATCTTATATGTTCCAAAACACACTTTAAAGCTATTTTTGTTCTTCAGCAAGCGCCCATTACAGGTAAATTACACAGCTTACTACTTCAGCGTCAGCGCTGCCATTAGTACAAATTCTGGGCTCGACAAAGACCAGTAGATAATGTTAATTTCAGATCCAGAAACTAAATATACTCGGTGCCTTTTATTACTCCTTTTTCTCTTAAGTTTTATCGGCTGCTTTTCATCTTAACAATATGTCTTTACATCCCGCCATCACAGTGCACTGTAATGATATTAATATTTTATAGAATCGGTATTTATAGTTCTTTATTTAGAGACAATGCAGTAGGTCTGCAGATATCAGAGCCCGTCTGGAATGGTGCCCTCCAAATAATGATGAATTGCTTGTGCGGAATGCCATTTGCTAATTATATCCATGATTTACTGTGGAGCAAGGCTTAAATCATTCATTTCAGTCTTGCGTAACAGTGCCATAGAATTTTTAGGTTTAAAAATGGTTTCCATGTGTATAATTTAAACAAATTCTAGCGCTCTTGTATACACAAAATATTCGAAGCCACTCATTTGTTACATACGCCGTCTCTTTAAACTTCTACTTTTAATGATCACTGTGGTCGAAATTATTATGCTTAATTTTCATAATCATAGCCTTTAAATCTACAGTCGTTCTCACATGTTAGATAAAGAAAAAGATAGCTAATTGTGTGTAGATAGTGTGTCATCCCTCAATAGTCCCCAATGGTACAAAATCATTAAAAAAGCTTAAGAGCACAAATTATTCTTCTATTAAAAAACAGTCGTTCTCTGGCTAATTATTAGTTTGGGCTGCTTTGTCTCAAGGAACAAATGTTGATCCTCCTAGCCTTGTTCTGCACACCAACGATGAGATAAACACTTGGTTTTCTCTTCCATCGCTCTCTTGCAGGTGAGAAACCCTACAAGTGTCCTCACTGTGACTACGCTGGCACACAGTCAGCATCCCTGAAGTATCACCTGGAGCGACACCATCGGGAGCGACAGAATGGAGCCGGGCCACTGTCAGGACAGCCCCCGAACCAAGAGCACAAAGATGAGACCCCCAGCAAAGCGCCGTTGTTTATCAGGCCAGACATTCTGCGGGGGGCTTTGAAGGGTCTCCCCGGAATCGACTTCCGAGGTGGTCCTGCCTCTCAGCAGTGGACATCAGGCATGCTCTCCTCCGGAGATCACGCAGGGCAGGCCACTGGCATGTCCTCAGAGCTGTCTTCGGATGCCCTAAAAGGCTCCGACCTTCCTTCCAAAAGCGCCCACTTCTCAGAGATTGGAAGGGCTTATCAAAGCATCATGAGCAATGGTGTAAATTTCCAAGGGTCCCTGCAGGCTTTCATGGACAGTTTCGTCCTCGGCTCTCTGAAGAAGAAAGACACAAAAGAGAAAGTCCCATCTGATGTCCATCCCATGAAAGCCCACGCCACGGATGGTGGAGAGGAGAGAGCGAGCGGAAAGCCCTCCCAGAGGAAGTCTGAGAAATCTCAGTACGAGCCTCTGGACTTATCTGTGCGGCCAGATGCCACCACGCTCCCTGGCTCCTCCGTGACCATGCAAGACAGCATTGCGTGGCACGGCTGCTTGTTTTGTGCTTTTACCACATCCTCCATGGAGCTTATGGCCCTTCACCTCCAGGCAAACCACCTGGGCAAAGCAAAGCGCAAAGATCACCCCACAGGGGTGACAGTCAACTGCAAAGAGCAGGCACGGGAGGCCAGCAAGGTCTCTGTCTTGCCCTCCATACAATCAAACAAAGAGATGGCCCTGTCTAGCGCTGTCGGCGCTCTAGACTCTGCTCCTGAGAAGATGGCCCAAGGACCAGCAAAAGAGACTCTAGGGGACCAGAAGAGTGGCCAGTGGCCCAGCCACATGGACCCTACCTTTTGTACCTTTCCATCTGACTTCTACAAACAGTTTGGTGTTTACCCCACTATGGTTGGCTCAGGGGCCCCTGGCTCCTGCTCCAACAAGAATCCTGATGGGAAAACCCACCTGGAAGAGGACGCCCCTCTCCTGATCCCGGACACCGCAAACAAAAACCCTGCTGATGACCTCTCAGATGTTGCCTCCTCCGAGGACATGGACTCCTCCAAGGGAGAAAACAATGAGGACGAGGAGATTGACACCGAACCGGAAATGATGAGCAAGCCACTGTCTGCTCTCGGCAAGGATGGCAGCAACGAGGGCAGTGACAACCTGCTGCCTCCAGGCGCCTCCCAGCCCATCCAGGGACTGGTCTCACCTTTAGCCCAACCATCAGAGGAACAGTGGCACAACCCAGGCCTCCTTCCTGCCCAGGACCCCTCAGCGGGGCTGCCAAAGCCGGAGCGGGGTCCCCCAGGGCTGGAGAAACCCATGAGCATGTTGTCGGTCCTCAGGGCCTACAGCGCCGATGGCTTAGCAGCCTTTAACGGGCTTGCAAGCAGCACAGCAAATTCTGGATGTATCAAGAGGCCAGACTTGTGTGGTAAGTTTTAGAATCCTCTTCCTTCAGTTCATTTCCCCCAAAACATCACTGCTAAATTGTGCATTAAAAAAACAACAACAACAGTGACAACAAAATGGGGTTGATGTACCCATTAGCAAAATTTTAAACTGAACCTTAAAAAACAGTGCTATATAGTCAGTGTAGACAATCACGAAAGTCAAGTTTCATTACTTTTGGGGTCCAGCTCTCTGTGTAATGCCTGTAACAGAGGCATGGGAAGGAGACAGTATCAGAGTGTGAACTCTCCTCTCATTTTTCATCCATAAGTTGGGGAGGGAAAGAAAATTTACCTTAAAAAAAATAAACCAAAAACCAAACAGATATGGTGACTTGTGAACTTCCCCATATTTAACTCATTCAAAAAGAAAAAAAAAAAAGATGCCTAAAGAGAATCGCGTATTGCTTTACCATGATCTGCTTCCCCTATGCTCCTTTTATTGAGTTAGAGGATACTAAAATCACCACACTAGTAGTGTGGCAAGGGACTGTCTCCAAATCACCACACTGACAGTGTGGCAAGGGACTGTCCCCAAACCGGGGAGATGGCTTTGGGATGTCTGTGACTCACCTGCGACACATCAAATGACAGTTACTGTGACTTTAGCCTTCTGCTGTTGTTGCCTTCTGTCTGTGTCTGTCTGTCTAACCTGCCTGTCGTCTTGTCTGATCTGGGGAATCAACATCTTTCTCCCTCCTTCAAGAATATTGTTACCCCGTAGTCATGCCAGATTTTACAAAGCACAGTCCCACAGCAGAGTTGGATCAAACAGATATTGGGGTGGGCAGGGAGGATCAGCATCATGTCTTTGGCACCCAGTTGTTCGTGTGTAGAAATCAGGTCTGCAAAGAGCAGCTCCGTGTATTATTCCCTGTACACCCCCCACCCCCCGAATTCCCACGATACACAAGTAGCGTGGGCTGTACCATCTAATTTATGAATGAATTTCAGAGATTTTACCCTTCTTCTGAGGAAGGAAGAAGAGAGAAGAGGGAAGGCTGGACACAAGGGAGCATTTCCAAACCTCAGCATCCTGTTTCCTTCAGCACAGAGCGGAAAACATAAAGCTAGGCTGTTTATAATCTAAATCGATAAATTTCTTTTTGTTTTTCTGTCATTCCCTAATTCACTGAGAAGTGGATCAAGTAGTCAGAAATACCTTTTTGAATTGTCAAAAATCACTAAATGGATTTATGACAGCTCAAAAAAAATATTGATGGTTCTCTATACTGAATGATTCACACGGCCCCATTAGCCAGTACCCCGGATCTATTTTTAACCGTGTGCAATTCATTACTCTTGAAGCTGTTAAAAACAACATTTAAAAGAAGGGAAGGGATTTATGTCTGCCCAGTAGTCCCCACTTCCTTCCAAAGAGAATGGTATTTAAATCTTTTTCTTTCATTGTTCTTTTAAAGTTTGGTTGCAGTGGTTTAATGAGTATTATTATTGTTGTTGTTGTTGTTTGAGGATTTTTAAAGGTCTATTTTCAGTTCTTTCAATTACCTACATAGGACCATGATTCCTGCCAGGAATCCACGCATCAGAAAAGATCAAAACCTGGCATGTGCATAAGCTCATTATTATTGAAATGAGCTCATATTACCCCCATTAATTTTCTCATCTTCCTATCAGTGTGGAAGAAAGGCTGCCTGCCTTGAGGAAGCTTGTCCAGTGGTGTCCTTTTGCATCAGGCAGCGGGTGGAGGGGGCAGCATGGGGTAGGGAGATGCTGGGTCTCCTGAGATTTCGCAGAGCCAGCAGGAGTCTCTAACCCCTCCCCAGACATCAGCTCACACCACTCCCTTTCCGTGGCCTATGCAAAACACTGGTCTTTCAAGCTGTTAGTCCCTAGGCAACAGACTCTGGGATGCAAGGCACAGCCCCTCTCTTTTGAAGTGCATGAAGACCTTTGGGCCAGTGAAAGCTTCCTGGGTCCCTGCTCCTTATACTCTCCCAAACCTCATTCCGGCCTCTGGCCACCTGTTTCCAGAGAGCATCACTCCTGTATTTCAGTTGGTCCCCATTTTTTCTAGAAGCTTCTGGTGTGGTTTGGTGGCAGGTGGGATGCCTCTTCCTGTCTTCTGGTCCTCAGGCATCAGGCCCAGCATAAGTAATTGTAATCTCATATCCTTGCTGGATGTGGCAGTGTCCTAGAACCCAGGAGAGCAGTGGTCACCCTGGCTGAGAGTGGGTGTTTCAGAGGAAAACAACCGGAATCTTCCCTTCCTCGGTCTAGTCTTCTCTCTTGCTTGAAACAGTGTGTGTATTGTAAGTGCTACACTACCACCTGCTTCAAGGCAGGAGCCCTAAATTATCCCCAACCTTTATTTCTTCTCTGCCTCACTTAAAGTAGATGTCGCTTTGCAAACAGGTCTAGCAGCTAGGCTTCCTCGTGGAGCTGCACTTTGCCAAATCTATGCCTTATTCCCAGATTGCTCATCTCTGAGTTTAGAACCTCATTTCATCGGTTCAGTCAGCCTAGAATCCCACTTGGATGCCCCAGAATCTCTGGTGGCTGGAATTCACAATTCTTCTGTAGAAGGAAGAATTCTCTTCTCCCACGATGTAAAAGTACTTGGGGAAAAAAAAAACATAAAATCTTTGCCTGCGTCACGTAGACCCCGACAGAATCAGGAACCCCTCTTGAACCCACCGGCAAATCAGGAAACGTGTCTTTTCTCCTGCCTGTATGTGGGACTGTGTGTTGGGCATTGTTCACCCAGGCGATAACGCTAATGACTGCACTGTCGCTTGCTAACTTTGAGAACTTTGGACCTAAGTCACCAGGTGCTTAGACCTGAGGTCCTGGCCAGTTTGCACTCGCCACTTATATATAGCTAATACGTTCTGACTTGGGTGCAGGAGAGCAAGCTGACGAAGAGGCTTTTAGGTGATGAGAGTCCTATAGTAATGCCCCTATAGGGGGTAAGATGGTAACTTTTCAAAAGAACCTTGCTTTGAGGCTGTTGTGTCAGTGTGTCAGGGACTTGTTCTAGAAGATCCCATGGGAGATCCCGAGGCCTCTAAGAATCAGCTGGAGAGCAGTTTGTTAGGTTGCTGTTAGAGAGGGTTAGATGCCACGGGTCTGATCTCATCACGTGACATCCTAGCTGCTGAAGGTGACTTTTAGGATCCAGGCATGTCCCACACACCCTTACTCTGTTGTACGGTGTAAGAAAGGCACAGTTGTGCCACCAGAGAGCTTCGCTGTGGCCTGCAAATCATCAGAGTGGATCTGACCTCGGCTTTGCAACGGAGCAGGCTTCACGCCATATTTGAATAAGGGGGCAAGTGAGGCCTAGAGCTGTGGGCGTCCACTGGCAGGCAGGGCAGACAGGTTCCTTGTCCAGCCTGCGGAGCCACTGTGGAAATGTTGCTGTGAGAACCAGGAAGGTGTGGGAGGCACAACCCAAGGCACACACAGTGCAGTTGGTCCACAGAGCACCTGGAGATCGCTACATAGAAACACTAAAGATGACACTTCACCCCAGGGCTTGTGTGGGGGATTGGGACCAACTGGACCACCCCTAACCTTGCCTTTTGAAACTGAGGCAACCAGTCAGAGCTGCCTGGAATTTCTGTGTTAGCTTTCTCAAACATGATTTTCTCTGTCCTTTTCTGAGCCCTCGGAGCTAGGCCTGATGATGCGAAATTCTTGTCAAGTTAAGGGGCTGGAAGTGGGGGGGAGCACAATTCCTTTCCCCTTAACTCTGGCCTGGAATTGCTACCACTCGAGGAAGGGCAGCCCCATGTGGAGGATCCATCAGCATGTCGATGGTGGTGATGAGACCCTGTGTGCAGTAGCCGTCAGCCCGAGTGATATCCTGATGGGTGGGAGGAAGTCAGTGGGAAGGCAAGGCCGTCACACAGGAATAGCTCCAGGACCCAACACCTTATGCTCAGCGAATTCCAAAACTGCCTCAACCCAGATTGTGGAAGGAAAGCCCACTGCATTTCGCAAAGACGAGAGAATGGGGACCTGCCTCCCATACCGAAGCAGCAGCATCAAAATCCCGCTCCACCATGTGTTCTAAAATGTCTGACGTGATGAGACACCATAACCAAACCACATTGTCTTAAGAGGCAACTTCTGTCCCACCATGATTTCTCTGCCTTGGCAGTCCAGAACACGTCTTTCAGCCATGCACCCTAGAGCCAAAGGTCAGCATGTATTTTCTGAAGGGTTGAGGATAACTGTTTCCAAGCTGACAAGTCAGGAGCACCTCTTATTTCAACTCCGCTATGCTTGGTAGCACTAAAGAAGCTGTAGACGGTGTTACTGCGTGCCAGTGAAAGTTTATGAGCTAAAGCAAGGGACGGGCTGGAAGTGGACAGGCTCTGGCATGAAGAGGGATGTTCCTGGGTCATTGCCAGAGTCAGAGATGGAGAAGCCTGCCCTCCACTGTTCTGGTGGACAGAGAGATGATGCAGGCAGGGCTCCCACCAGCCAATGGGAAGTAGTCCTTCTAGCGGAGGCCGTGTGCATGTGAGGACCTCCAGAGGGGTACCCCTTCCATCCCCTCACAACACCACAGGCAGAAGAGACAGAATGGCTGCGACTTAGCCCTACGGCAGCTGGCTCTCCACAGACAGAAGTACAGGGAGGAAGGAAGATGTCAAACAGCTAAGAGCCTGGGACAGATGTCTCAGTAGGATGAGTGCCCACCTGAAGGTGCAGCGACGAGGCGATGGTACATCCCCAAGTCTTTGTCCCTTTAGCACTAAGATGGCGTCAGTGTGATGGAGAGTTTTGTTTCCTCATGTCTCCACACTGCAGTCCGTGAACAGGAAATTCATCTCTGTGATGTCACCATCCCAGTGGCTACCATTTCTTTTTGGACTCAGTTCAGTTCCAGATATAAAACAGGTGCCTAGGGGCATAAGATTATAAGTTCTGTTTTTTTTTTTTTTTAACTGGCTAAGGTCTGTGGCAAGGTAGTGGAAGCCCAAGGCAGCTGTTCTACTTAGGGTTTCTGTTGCTGCAATGAAACACCATGACCAAACAGCAACTTAGGGAAGAAGGGTTTACTTGGATTACATGTCCGGGTAACAGTCTATCCTTGAGTGAAGTCAGTGTGGGAACTCAAGCAGAGCAGAAACATGGAGGCAGGAGCTGATGCAGAGGCCATGGAGGGTGCTGCCTACTGGGTCACTCCCAATTACCGACTAGTAAAATGCCCTACAGGCTTGCCTACAGTCAGAGCTTAGGGAGACATTTTCTCAATTGGGGTTCCCTCCTCGCAGATGAATCTAGCCTGTGTCAAGCTGACATAAAATTAGCCAGCACAGTAGCTGTTGTTGGTACATGAAGCAGCACTCATGTCGACCATAAGACGTGCAGACACCTGAGCGTGGGTCACGATGCATTGCTGGTGGTAGCTGATACATGCTGTGTCCCCGAACCTAGTTGGTGCCATTAAGGAAATGACACTGGACAATAACCACAAAATCCCATTCTGCAAAGTGTGTGGATGCCTAAACAAAATCCAGCCAATCCTGTGGAGAGTGACATGCCAGGGAGTGGAAGGAACGGAGGTGTGTGTGTGGCGGGCGGTCCTTGCTGTTCTGTCCAGCGCTGTGGTGCTTTGCTGAGCGCCTAAGAAGTCCGAAGCACACAGCTGCTTACAGAGGCTGGAACAGACACTCTGCTCCCCTCTCTGTCCTTTCCCAGTTTGACCGTTTTTAGATTTGTCTCAGCCTCTTTCCTAGCCCATTCCTTGGCGTAGCGTTTTCCCAGTAGGAAAGGCCATTTGACTTACCGCAAAACCGGAGGACAGAACCTCCTAAGGTCCTGGAAAGCACCACCTCCCTGTGCTTGTCTGGCCCTGTTGGGGACCTCCCAGCAAACTATAGAGAGTCTGTGTCTGACTGATGGGAGTGCTCCCAGGTGGCATCCTGTAGGTAGACTCTCCTGCTGATGACGGCACTCTGGCGGGGCTCTCCTCTGCCCTCACCCGGGGCTGCATGGCGGTGCCTTGCCTGACAAAGAGACAGCCCCTCTGACGACAGCGTTCTTTCCCTCTCCTTCCCTCTTTTTAAATGAGAGGGAACGGGACTGGTGTGATGCCGCTTGCACGGCAGGATGACAGAACTGTTGTGGGGATGGCATTGTGTTTGCCAAATGGTCCACTCGTCATTTCAGAACAAACAAATGGATGGTAGCTGTGAGTCGGCAAACACTGGTGACATTTAGCCTTGTTTATGTTTCTTGCCTTTTGCTGCATCGTTTTGGCTCCAGAGCTACTGTCTGAATCAACACTGCCTCTGAAATAGGAGAAAAGTCTGGTAGAGTTCATCTTGGTGGCTGCATCCATATTTCTTTGGGGATTGCATGAAACCAAGGAATCACAGCCAAGTGTTTTTGTTAAGAAATAAAAAGGAAGGAAGAAATCTGTGTTTTCCCTCCTTTGATAACGAGTTAAGATTGGGATCAGGGAGGACAGTTGAGGACGAGTCAGAACAGACACGTGCTGGGCTGGTGGAACCCGGTGTGTGACAGTGGGACAGAAGGCCTGGGCTAAAGCTTTGACTTCTGCCTGAATGGCAGTGATGGTTGGAAATGACAGTTATCTATCTAGACTCAGGTCACATGTCAGCTGCAGAAAGAATCGGGATGCTTTTTCCTTCCTTCCTTCCTTCCTTCCTTCCTTCCTTCCTTCCTTCCTTCCTTCCCTTGTTTTTTTTTTCAGATGTTGTATGCAAAGCCCAGGTTTCAAATAAGGTAATAATTATGTCCTATTACTTAGTGCTGATCAATAATACCTCTATACCTAATTGCTAGCTTGCTCTAATTATGTAGCCTAGTCCTGCACTAGCCAGAGCCAGAGAGACCAAGTATTATAAGTATTCCTCTATTGTCATCTGTTCTATTAAACTGTAGGGACTGTGGCCCTGCCCTCACTTCCACGCACCTCTAGCCCCCAAACAGTTTGTGAATTAATAAATCTACGTGTTTTCTTTCAGGTAAGTGACACCCCATGTCTTAGTCACTCTGTCTGGACTTCCCCTTGTCTGTCCGTGCTCCTTCGTGGTTTATCTGCAGCTTGTTAACCATGCAAAGTCAACAGAAGAACATATACACATATATGTCTTGAGTAAATAATTCCTACTGGCACAGGTATGTGTGTGCACACAGCACACCAGCCTACAGTCCTTGTAGAGTCGAGAGCGGCTGGAAACATTGCCCCCAGATATTTCCCAGTATTAATGGATGCAAAGGCTTAGTAACCTGAGTGAGCGAGGAAATTCACTCCATGTCACAGACCCCGACTGACAAATCCTGGTGGGTGGCAGGTTCCTGGATCAGTGAAAACCTGACTGGGGGCAGTGTGCATGTCCTGCCAGCTCACCTGAGCTCACAGGGCTGGGAACCCATGCGAGTCTCGTCAGCCATCCTCGCCTGTGTCTGATTGTCATGTGTTTTGTAACACTTTAGAAGAATACAGAAAAGTGCAGTAATTATCTTTCTCCATAGTATTTAAGCAGAAATATTGCTAGTTTAATATTGTGTCAGGTCGTCGTATTATCCAGGAACAGGTGACAATAAAACCCCAACAAGCAGCACTCTTGAAAGTCACAATGTAGAAACGGCGACCTAAGCGAAATGTGTAAACGTGTACCGGGTTATCCTGTGCTTTGGAATAGACTGTTGTTGAAATAATTAGAAGATATATTAAGGTGTTCCTGGTAATGAAGGCATGTAAGTTATCATAATTGTAGTTTCCTGCATAAGTGTCAAACCCTATCTTTCCGTGTGCTGTATGCTGAGTTACAAGTTAGGTCATTTATGAATGGAATGTAAAACAATACTAAAAATGCTTCAATAAGTTATCTTGGTATTGCTAATAAAAAAAAAGCTGTGAAACATTAGTGCAGTTTTGAGTCATTATGTTAATTCATTCCACAACACCCCCTCGCCCCTCACATTCTTCTCTCAGCAGGGAGCCTCAGCAGGACATTTTGGGGACCGGGCTCCTCAACATTGCCATTCATCTTCAGGTGGCCCTTTCACAAGCAACAATTCACCAACAGGCAAGAAGGAAAACCACTTCCGTGCTTTGGTGTGATGACTGTAGGGGGGGCGCCAGAGAGCCCAATGACACACACCCATCTCTGCATCCTTAGGCAGGTTTCTGAACCACAGGACCACTCACTAGACCCCTGGGTAGAGGAGACAGGCCACTGTACACAGCGTCAGAAGTAGAAGAGGCTCCTTAGGTCCAGCCTTCTCTAGAGATCCGTGTGTTTCTCCATGCTGTGACGGGTTCAGGAGTTTGGCTACATTTTCATTCTCCTGAGATGTTTGGTCACTGTCTGTGTTTTAACAGCCTTGTTTTTTACCTCACCTTGCCTCTTCATGGGACAGAAAGAAAGGGATTTATGTTTGTTGTGTTGCTTGCTTTCATTGTTCCATGAGCTGGGCTTTTGGGCTCTGGTCCTTCAAGCTCCCTAGCTTCCCAATTCTGCACACACTGAACTCACTCCAACTGGTCCCATAGGGGCAGGGCATAGAATCCAAGGCTCCACGGATTGCTCATTTCCTCAAATGAAGTGCCCAACATGAGGAAGGGGGTAGAGAACTGTCCATTAAAAGTTGTTCTCAACCTTGGCCTTGGTGTCATCTCGGCTAGGAGAAACAGTCCGTCCAGTGTGTCTTACAGTGACTGCTCATCTTGACCCCTGAGGTCACAGTGCAGCATTAAGGAGCCTCTGACTAGGGGGAAGGGATAGTGAGTAAGACCTGGACTTGAGAAGGTGTGAGGAGAGGTCCCGTGGGAAATAGAGGAGTCTTGAGGATTTCTAACCTTTCCAGAGTCCAGTGCTCCGCACTGGGGCTGTTACTAGACCCCTAGACCCCCGAAGGTCACACTGAGGTCACACTGTGGGTTCCAGTGGGGGAAAAGGACAATCCCCAAATGCCTAATGAAAGTGAAGGAGGGGTCCGTTCCCTCCAGGTGCCAGGTTTACGTGGCCACAACCAAGCAATGCCAGCTCCACCAGGGTGCAGGCTCAGTGGGCACCAAGGGAACACAGAAGAACCTCATCTTCCTTTCTGAGTGCTCTCAACTCCGGGAAGTGTCCCAAAAGATTTGGGATACAAAAAGAGGGTGATTCATCTCTTTCTCCAGCTAGTCATCTGTACTTCTCCTGGTGTGCCTCCCCACCCGCAGGCTGATGAGCACATTGTCCCCAGCTTTACCGGTCATTTAAACCTGCCTCCCCCATTGCAGATAGAATTCATCTACTGGGTTGGTCACTTTGACCGAAACAGACTTCTGAGGGGCCCTGCTGCAAGCCCTAAGGGGCCAGGGCTTGGGAGGGGCAAGGTGGGGTGCAAAGTAAGAAGGAAGGAGGCACAGGAGGACTCCTTATCTTCCACCCACAACACTGACAGCCCGGAGGGCTCCCTGGAGCCACATAGCCAGGCATCTGCTGTTCTGTCTTCCTTCTTTCAGGGCCCAGTCTCTCTCCTGGGGTCTCTAAGCAAGAAGGCTTGGTAGCATTTCCTCTTCATAAGCAGGGTATTTCCTGAGTTGCTCCCCTGTGGTAACTGGGGAAGCTTAGAAGAGATCTCCTCCACGGGTTCCAATTCTCCCATCACTATGGACCAGCCTCCACCTACCTCTCATTTTGGGATGTCCACCTCATCATGCCTTGTACTGATCCTCCTGCCTCCACCCACTTCCTCCTTACCATCTCCACCTCTGGATAACAAACAACTCCCATATCACCAGTGGAATGTTCTTGAGAACACACTGTGTGCTGCCTGCAAATGGAGCCACATAGACCCAGGCCCCTGGGACATCAGTCGACTTCATTTAAGAGCTCTGCATAGAGGCTGGTAATTCTTCCCGTTGGTTCCTCATCCCCCACATATACACATGGGATTATACAAGCCCTACAAGTTTGGATTCAGAGCTGGGGCAAACACAAATGACCCCCTCTGGACCTACTTTGATTGTTATAGCCTAGAGCGGTCCCAGCATGGTCGGCTTTTGCCCTGTGCTGCATAGGAGACCCCAAAAGGGTCCCCATCTATGGAGTGGAGGAACAAGAAGGTGTCTGTGGCTTCAGACGCAAGAGGCCAAGAAAGACAAGGAGGTTTGCAGGAAACCTCCACACTCGTGTCTCTGTTCACATGTTGTGGAAGTGTGTATACTTTAACGGACTTTTGATAGCCCAGTGAAGGAGAAAATCTAAGTTTGGGGACAGATTATTGTATGTATATATTCTGTTTTTCTCAAAGGAACTTCACAGTGATTAAATACACAGGCACACACTGACAGTGGTGTCCCTGAATAAACAGAATCTGAGCCCATTCCCTGGGTCAAAGTCAGAAAACTCTGTGCAGTTAGTTCATTATCAAAAATAGCCATTTGTGCTCACTGATGCCGGCTGGTTCTCTGAGGAGTTCATCTTCCTGCTCTGTGCTGTCCAGACACGCCCACTCAGCCATAGCCTGTTCACTGGGTTAAGTTTCTGTCTTGAATTTCTGCAGTGAGATTTACATAAGATGCTCTTAGTTATTCATATAAAAGGAGAAGCGCAACCCACCTGGGAAGGCAATTTCAGTTGTTTTACCAAATCATTGCTTTTGAAATGGTGGACACATTGCCCTTTCTGTTTTGAGCACAGTGGTTGGTGTGACCTGGGGGGAAGATTGGGGATAACCACAAAGAGAGGGTACTCCAAGGTATGTTTGTCTGGGAAGGTACAGTTGCCTCCGTGGTTGGGTAATTACGAGTTCACACTCCAGTCAGCTCTTTTTGTTGACATTTTTGTTTTTGTTTTGTTTTGTTTTGTTTTTGGTTTGGATTTTTTTTCAAGATAGGATTTCTCTGTGTAGCCCTGGATGTCCTGGAACTCACTCTGTAGACCAGGCTGACCTTGAACTCAGAGATCCACCTGTCTCTGCCTCCTGAGTGCTGGGATCAAAGTCATGCGTTACCTTCTTCTTAAGGAAAGGGACCATAGTCTCTTTCAGTCCTTTCAGATTCCCTTGGTGACATGACTAGGGTCCCCCAAAAGCAGATCTCTAGGTCACCTGGCCTCAAATAGTTGATACAAGAGGACACTGAGAGTAGTTCCTCTCTCTGCTACACGAGCAGACCTGGGACATTTTTTTTTCTTTCTTCTGGCTTTATTGTAGATCATTCCAGACCTGCCAGAGCCACGGATGAGAGTGAATGAGATAATTCTGCGGTTCCCATTGGGAAGTGAACTACAAATATTAAATGTTGAGAAGCACCCAGCTTTTTAGCTTAGGAGAAAGTTTACCTTAAGGGTCATAGAGTCAGTCTGGGGTCAGGTGACCGGGCGTCTGGCACCACCACGGAGCTCAAACAGCTCACTTTTTCATTTCTTTGGGGGATAAGCAGCGGGGTTGCCTCTTTGGTCTCCAATCGATGCCCTTCATGGCCTCCTGTAGCCTTGATCTTCAGTTGCCACCCTACGTCCAGTGAGTAGCACAGTCCTCATGAGACTCACCTGAAGGCCCTCGGATTTGGGAGGACTCAGGTATTTCCACAGAGCATGGTGCTTCAACATACAGGGCTCCAGTTTGAGAAAAGACATCCAATCACTGTAGGTCACAGGACATATCAGGGCTTAGAGGGACTTCTCCTAAATTATTAGAAGACCACCAAAGAGTTTCTGTGTTATTTCCAGAAGACTGTTACCGCAGGAAAAGTCAACTGAGCTGGGTTTTCTAGCTTCGTGAAAGGGTGAGAGTTTCTTACGTGGGTGGGACACAGAGTTCTAGCTGCATCCTTCCCTTCCTAGGACTTTCCTATTCTTTCAGTCCTTGACTTCTTGAATATCTTGGCAGAGCCACCTCTTTTTGGGGGGTAGGAGTGGGAGGAGGGTTTCGAGACAGGGTTTTTCTGTGTAGCCCTGGCTGTCCTGGAACTCACTCTGTAGCCCAGGCTGGTCTCAAACTCACAGAGATCTGCCAGCCTCTGCCTCCCAAGTACTGGGATTAAAGACATGTGCCACCTCTTAACCCTCAGTTTGACCGTCAAGTGAGAAACTTGGCCACATCTAAGAGAATAAAATGGTTATAATACATAACCATATATGTATATATGTATACATAACTTAGAGACAAGTTGCTCTCTTATCAATCATTTTAGGACTTCTATTAGCAAGAGGGTCCCAGACAGAGTGCCATATAAACCTGCCATAGGGGTGCGGAGTGGGTTATGGTTTGGGTAGGCCTAGGTACCCATTCTGTCCCACTGTACTCACCACTTGAAGTCTTCTGTCTGCACACCTAAACACCTGGACTGAACACATCTGGAAATCTGGCCCCATGAGACCATCCCTGGGATTCACATACAGCCCCACTGGCTCTAACTGAGCTGTTTTCCTAATGTCTGCTAATGGTATCAGGACTTAGGAAAACAGCAACACCCATCTCTGATGGCCAGGTGGTAGTTATAGGGTTGCTGCTGAGTGCATTTGTTTTACATTAAAATTTTGGACTTGGAGTATCTGTCTTTTCTGAACCCCACTCAGGGCCATTGTTTAATTTTAAATCACAAGGGTTATTTTCTTGGGGGCCTTTGGGGATAAATGCTTTTACGCAGGTCAAGGACCAAGATTCTGTAACACTGGGGTGGCTTTGTGCAGTCTCCAGTTTTCAGTAAGGGATGCTTCATGAGGCAGGTGACAAGGCAGGAGTTGAGTGAGTTGATCTTGGCATCCCAGAAGACAGGTGGGAGGGACACTGTGGTATGGGCCTGGGCACAATGGACCCAGTCCCTAGGGGTGGGAAGAGGGATTTGGGGAGGAATCTCCAGGCCTGACAACTCCCAGAAAGAGAGCATTAAGACCTGCAAGTGTTAAGTCCTCAGAATGGGTACTATTCCCATCATGTTGAGCAGCCCAGTCCTACCCTAGGAGCCAGGCAGAGGGGAGGAAGGAGAAAACCATAGAGGAAGTAGAGAAAAGGGATCCAAGGGAGGAAAGAGAGAGGGAGAGAGGGAGGGAGGGAAAGAGAGAGAGACAGAGAGACACAGAGAGAGAGAGAGAGACAGAGAGAGAGAGAGACAGAGAAACAGAGAAACAGAAAAACAGAGACAGGAAAGCAGCTTGAGCTGCAGGTGGTAGGTTGGTAGGTGTCTGTGGTCTGACAGGGCCAGGGAGAGAGGTGCTTAGGAGGGAGCTATAGGTCAGGTGAGGTTCCGGAGCACAGCACCTGGTGGCCAGGGCCTGCCGCTCCAGCTGTGTCCTCTTCCCCATGCTGCTTCCCAGCAGTCAGTTACAGGAGGAAATGCTGCAGCTTAATCAGAATTATTTACAAGATAATGGTCCATTGTTTGCACTAAGACAGATGTTGTCTGTGGGAACTTTGTGTTTTATGCTCTCTCGCTGCTCTGCCTTCCCTGGTGCAGATGGGATCCAAGTAATGTGAGTTATTATTCGGGACAGAAATTTGGAGGCAGCTTCTCTGCAGCCCAGACTCCACTGGGCCACCGAGAGAGCCCAGCTCTAGGGTGGGCAGGGGTAGAGATGGCCACTGTTGGCTGCAGGGCCAGGCAGGGCAAGGCAGGGCCCTCCAGCAGGCTGTGATTAAGGAGGTCATGTTTCCTTGAGGGGCGGGCTGGTGCAATCGCCTTGTCCAGCACAGGAAGGACTCACTCTGATTAAGATGTACTTGCTATGTGTTGACTTGCGAGGTCACCACTGACATCTTGAATGAGGGTGGCCATCTGGTCCTGCTTTGCCAAAGGCTAAGAGCAGCCCCTCTCCTGTGGGGGCTGTGCCTCTCTGCTCCCCTTCTTTGACTGGCCAGAGACCTTCCTCTGGGTCTTCTGGGGTCACCGGGGGGGGGGTCAGCTCCACTGGACTTGAGAGTCTCACTCTCTTGCTTCAAGGTGCAGCTGGCCAAATGAATGCCTGTCCCTGGGAACTGGCCAAGGACGGAACTGCAGATCAGGAGGGAGGTGGTGCTGGGGTCGGGGGTCGGACATGTCCTCTGTGTCGAGATTTGCTCTCAGCTTGTAACACCAAGTCAGACAGGTACCCCATCAGACCCCTTGATTCCTAAAAATGTCTCACAGTCAAAGCCATGACCTTCCAATTAGAGAGGGGTTCTGTGGCCCTTGACTTGGTTACTGCATGCAACTTGGGGAAAGCAGAGAGTTACTCCCTGAAATACACAGGTCAGATCTCAGCCCCAGAGCCTAGCATCTGGAGAGGCTCTCTGGACAGCTAGAATGTAATGTTATCCAGAAAAGGGTTAAACCATTGAGCTATACTGCCAAGCCTCTGTTAGCATTTTTTCTTTTTTTAAAAGCTTATTTATTTATTTACTTATTTATTATGTATACAACATTCCTTCCATGTATGCTTGCATGCCAGAAAAGGGCACCAGATCTCATTCTAGATGGCTGTGAGCCACCATGTGGTTGCTGGGAATTGAACTCAGGACCTCTGGAAGAGCAGTCAGTGCCCTTAACCTCTGAGCCATCTCTCCAGCCCCCTCTTTTTTTTTTTTTTTGAGACAGGACCTCAGAAAGTAACCTAGACTGTTCTAGAACGTGGCAATCCTTTTGCTCCTGCCTACCAAGTGTAAGCCTGCAGGCATGTGCTTACTGTGCCCAGCTCCGGTTCTTTGCATACAATGTATTTTCTATATACAGTGGTGGCCAAGAACTAACAAACAGATAAAGTAATGCGTGCCGCCACCTTGGGATGGGTGAACGAGAAGAAACAGGAAAGAGAGTGGCTTTTATGTACCTAGAGAACATATGTGTACCTGGCATGTGGGTACCCAGAGGAAAACGACCCACTTCCCTCGTGTTTGTTGACCCACATACCACCCAGAAATCCTTCCTACCCTGGAATCTTACTCCCTTCATAAAAAAGCTATCTGGAACATCTTGGTCATGTTGAAGATGGCAATCTCCTGCCATGCTCCCTCCTGCCCCCTGCCCACCTGAGATCTGGCTCTGGCAGACTTAATAGAAAGACTTGGTCCTTTGGGTTACTTAACACTTTAGATTGATGTTAAAATAATCCGTCTTCACTATAAAGCCAGCAGTAACAGCACAGGCCTGTGATCTCAGTTTTGGGGAAGCCAAAAGAGGTTCAAGTGTTCAAGGCCAAGGCTCCATTACATCTCTGGACTCTGCCTTAAAAAAATCCCAAACTAAAAGTCCATAGTATGAGCCAAGGTCAAGTTATTGTCTCAGCCCCTTACAGATGATAATGCCAATTGCATCCTTTCCATGTCTCCCAGGGGAGGAATCATCCTATTATTCTGTCATTCTCAGGGACAGGAGGGGGTTCCCCTTGCCCCACATCACCTGCAACTCAGGCAGAGGCAGTCCCTGCTCAGCGGCTGGTTGCTCTTTCGTTCGTTGCCTTTATCAGTCCTTTGGGATGCATCCAACCTAAACTGACCGATAAATAAAAGCAGCCGTTTCTGCCAACCTGTGACTCTGGGTCCCAGAAAAAGAGAGAAGCCTTCTAGATATCAATTAAAACTCCAGACAGAACCAAAGAACTTTCATACAGAGACTGGCAGGGTAGGCTGGTGCATGGGACCAAAGCTTAAACTAGTCACGTGACCCTCAGTGGCTGCATCGCTCCTTTCATGTTGACCTCATAGTTTCTCCAGCGTCATAGTCTCAAGTCAATTCATCTTAGGACTATATCCAGTTATTTCCCAGAGGGGAGAAAAAAGAAGTAAAACCTCACCCCTCCCCTTTCCCGAAGCAATAGGATCTCAAGGAAACCTGACCCCTAACCCAGCAGTGGTCCCCTTGGGCCAGTGGGGGTAGAGAGTGGGTGGCCTGGAGCACCGGCAAGCCCTCCAGGCTGGCGCTGCCGTCTGCCCAGCCCCCAAGGACGGAGACAGCAGCAGAGGTCAAGCTGGGATAATATTTATCAACCTTATTTTCATGCTGTCAGCCTCTGCCCCAAACCCAGCATCACGGGAGATCCAGGCTTATATCTAAGGCCCCTCAGAGCCACCTCACATGTACCCAATTACCTCTGTCAAGCAGGGGAAGGAGGTCCCCTCTGTGGGTGGGATCTTAGGCCTTTGAGCCCACTCCTCCTGTCCAGCCAGCTAAAACTGTTGAAACTGCAAACCAGTAATAAAAGGATCATATGTGGTTCCCACCGAACAGGTTCTTTAGGGCTATTACGATAATTAAAAACATATGGTGCCGTGCTAGTCAGAGGGAAACTGCAGATGTACAAATTAGGTATTATAGAAGGGTTTTCTGCTTTTGCCCTTTTAAAAACGTCAAGCCGGAGAAGTTTAGGGAGATAAAATGGCAATTGTGCAGACAGTGGGTAGCGTTTTGCTTTTAAAATCATTAAATATATAAGCTCTTGTTTTTAGCCTTACTGGGAATAAACAGCTTCTGGTAGGGGAAGACGAGGGGAGAGGCTTAGAGGCTGGAGTGTGCAGGGGTGGGGTGGGTGAGGAAGCTGTCATCCCTCCTCAGTATCACAGATACCCTGCGACTGTGTGTGTTTTGATCCCGAAGAGGATCGTATTAACTATTGAATTGTATTACGGTGCAATTGATAGGTGCAAAGATGGGTGGTTTTTGTTTTGTTTTTACATGAGACTTTTTCATTGTTAGGTGGCAAAGATGCAAGTATCGAGTAGTCCAGAAAGCATCATTTGTTTTCATTTAAAATATGCAATTGATTTTGAGAAGATGATAAATATTGCTAAGAAAAAGGAGGATTTCCAGGGTTCCTTGTCAGTGGCCTTCCAGTGTGGCTGTTCTGTGGTCCAGTTCTCTGGAGATGGGCATGATGAAATGGCCTGGCTTGGGGGCCATAGAGACAGCAGGCCTGTAGCTGTCACACAGTGAGGGGCTGTTTCGGCAGTCAAAGATGCAGAACTTGGCCACTGCCTGTGTGACAGGACTGCTGTGTAGGGCAGGTCACAGGAGCTTGGCCTCTACCTTCGGTGCCCCCAAGGCCTTGCCCCTCATTATTCATGAAAACACTTTTGGTCCCTCTGAGATTATCCACTCAGAACAGGGATTCCCCCCCATCACTTTAAAACGTTCCCCCGGATAAGACTAACTATGCAAGGAAGTGAATGACAGCAGGAATACACAACAATCAGGAGGTGCCACTACCCCAGAAACCAGCCACTGGACCCTCAGATAACTAAAATGGATAGAACCACAGTGAATAACTTACTGAAATTCTTAATGATGAACAAAAACAAAGTTCTAGTTTTTTTTTTCCTTCCCAGTATTAGGGACTGAACTTATTTTTGTGGGTATATAGGATATGTTCACACATATCTCCAACCCTTTTTTATTTTTATTTTGAGATTGAATCTCAATTGGATACCCAGGATAGCCTTGAATTAATTCTGTAGCCCAAGAAATTCCCTTGCCTCAGCCTGCTGTAGCTTGGGATTACAGGTCTTTACTCTCAGGCTCAACTTACTCAATATATCTTTGTGCTGTGATATTTGTTGAATGACAGAGTTTGAAGAATTTGGTGTTGGAAGACTCCAGACTCCATCTTTCTTGGTCATTACCAATGAAAATGGCCTGTGCAGTGGACCCCTTGGCTCTGTGTTTGATGAGGTCCCTAGGTCTGTGCCATCAATTTTACCTACTCATTTTAGATGCCATCAAACGGCCATTGTCGCCTGGTGTCCCTACCTTTGGGATCTGTAACTTGCCCTTCACCTCTGCTTTGCCCTGGGATTAGGTAGTAGAGCCAGCCTTCTTGGATAACTCCAGCCATGATCAGGATGAGAAAGGGATTCCTCAGGCATCTCTGAGCAGGGCGCTACAAGTGGCAGAGGCTCCCAAGAGTGGTGGAAGGAATACTCCTTCCCAGCGGACACTGGCATTATCTGCAAGCATCGAGTGGTACTCCTGGCATTGAGTGAGCAAGGACCAGGGAGGCTGTTGCACACATCACACTGGACAACCTCTCTGACAAAGAACTAGCCACCCTAAGTGTCTCCAGTTCCATGACTGGGAGATCTCTGTGTTCAGGGGTGATGAGTTCTAGGCCTGCCAGAGAAACACATGCTTGGATAAGCAGTGGCCAGCTAAGAAACAGAGCTTGCTACCCTGTTCCTGGTATACCATGCCCCTGACTACCCAGATATCCAATCCTCTCCAAGTCCTGTTTCCTTTGGATCTCAGGCCTGATGTGGCTGCAGAAGGTTACAGGAGGACTGAGAGAGTTTTAGAAGTGGAAACTTTGAGCAAACGAACGAGCTCGTTCCTCTGAGCTCCGAGGAGCATGAGGGTATGGGGAGGGTGGCGACGGTGCTGGCAGCCCAGAGCCAGCCTTTTCTTCTCCCTTGAGTGATAGCAAGCGTAAGATGTTATTGTGTACGTAGGTATTACCGCTTTAACTTTTACTGAGGTAAAATAACACCTTGTCACTCAGCGCAAGTACCAATCACAAAATGAATTAATTGTAATAACTGTTGTCAACAGAACAAAAGACTTGTTGCTTTTCTAAGCAGATTTCAGCGCACTGAGAACTATATACAAACGCTCCCATTGGGCAGGTTGGCGGAAACCAGTCAGAACATAATTGTATCTGTCTATCTCTTTACTTTGTTTTTAAGGGCTAAGGAATCCAGTTAAAAACCTATATTTTAAACATATCAATAAATATAGCCCTTTTTGTGTTTGGGATGTCTCCTCAAAAAAAAAAAAATAAAAAAATAAAAAACCATGGAGTCTTTAATAAATTGGCCATGAAAATAGCATTTGCTGTTGATGGCTCCAAATAAGGGCCAGCTGCAGAGGCTGCCTGTGGACTCTTAAGTCATGAAGGGAATTATGCCCAATTACCTTCCCATAAAACACCCTCTCATTTCTGGAAGTTATCAAAACGCATCCTGTGGACAAGTGGTCAGTCGCCCCCCTGCTCCTCAGAGAAGCCCAAGAGGTCTCACGCCAGGCCCACTGGGCGCTTAACTGCCTTCGCGGCGGCGCGGGCAGGCTTGTTTATAGCCGCACTTTTTTTCCGGCTCCACACTCCCTGCAAACCCCTATTTAAAAAAAAAAAAAAAACCCAACTATTTATTTTTGCATTCTAGCTTTTTCACATCCTAGCACACTTCTTTTTTGAAGAATTGAAGCAGCCCTAGAGATAGTGTTCTGCAAAAGAGGCTCTTCTGGGAGGGCGAGTGGGCAGAAGGGATGGGGTTTGGTCTCTCCAAGGTCCTGTTCATTCAGCATGGGTCTCTGTCAGGCGAGAGAGAGTGGCTTGCCTTGGAGGGTGTGCAAAGGACTTCACGGCAGTTGAACTGGGGAACAGCCTAAAGCAAAGTGTGCCCTGGACCCACTAGCTAAATGTGGATGTGACCGCTGCCCTCTGCGGTAAGGATTCTGAAGACTCGTAAGTGCTTCAGCAAATCCCAGAAGGCTCTGCGGAAGCTGTGCATTATATAACCATCAGCAGCCGAGCAGAGGAAGTGAGCTGGAGACCCGGAGGGACGGGACGCCTCCTGGTTCCAGGTTAGCTCATTGGTGCTGACCTCTGCTTCTCTCCTCTCCTCCCTGCTCACGCTTTCCCACTCCTCCACGCCATGTGGCTACCCTGACCCGTGTGTCCATCCCTCAGACATCCCAGGCTTGCACAGCATCTCTGAGGCCCTGGAGGCAGCCTGCGTTATCAGTTGTATTCACTGGAGACTCAGTTGGGCACTCCATGGGGGGACGATAGCAGAGATGGGAGCAGCACGTGAGATGTTTCTGACGCGCAGGTCCGGAGAGAACGTGTTCGTCAAGGACCAGAGACCACTGTGGGTGCTGTTTTCACACCTTCAAGGTGGTTTTCCTCTCTCCCTCCTCCCCTCTTCTTCCTCCTGTCCTCCTATTCTTCCTCATCTTCCTCTTCTCCTCCTTCCTCCTGTCCTCCTACTCTTCCTCATCTTCCTCTTCTGCTCCTCCTCCTCCTCCTTCTTCACAAAAGGCAATCTCCTTCTTACTGTCTGTGGCAAGTCATCTCTGTGTGCAGCCTGGAGAAACAGGCTGCCCCTGTGCACACCCCGGGAAAGAGGACTCCGCGACTATCAGTCACTATCAGTCACACTAAAGGTTTCGAGTATTTTTGCTGACATCAGGCTGTGAAAATGGGGAAAAGAAGGCAGAGGGTTGTAGGAGAAAGGAGATTGAAGGGCAGATCTGTGGTAAGTAGAGGGTCGTTCTGAGGAGACCGCTGGCTCCAGTGGCCTCTTCTTCCTGGTCTCAACCTTTACCAACTTTGTTCTGTGGGGTGAAGACCATGCGTTCTCTCCTGTCTTTTTCCAGGCGGGGAACGAGTGCAGGCACCTGCCAGTCTTCTTCTTTTTTTTTTTTCACATATCAAATCATTCCAGGGTGCTGAAAGAGGGTCACAAACCAAGCAGCTATGGTCGCCATCTTTGTGGGCCTGACATCCTTGGGGCACTCTGGTCATAAATCAGTTACAAGTTCAGCTTCATGAGTACCTGAAGATGATGAAGACTAGAATGGCTAGGGATTGACCCAAGGAGGTGAAGTGCATGAACCCCCTAGGGTCAAGGAAGATGTCTTCAGGAAGATGTTGTAGATGGGAGGAGGAGGGCATTGGAGAAAGGCCTGGGAGGGTAAGAAGCTAGCCATGCAGATATTTAGGAGTGTTTCTCCAGGGGAAGAGACTTCGAAGACAAAAACCCCGAGACAGGAAATGACCGGGGCCTCTTAGGTCACCATGTATGAGAGCAGCATTTCCTGAGTCTATCTCAGAGAGCCAGATTCTCAATGACTATGAGCAGGCAGCAGGGCCAGGACTGTAGCTGTTCCATCTCTTTGTGCAAATGAAGAAAGGAAAGTCCCCAGAGGGAACACTTCAATGTAGTTAGTGGCAGTGGAAGGCAGGCTTAGATGCCCGGGTCTCCTGATTCTTCGTCTGGGTACCCTGGAGTGCCCCTCACTAGTATGAGACTCAGAGAGGGATGATTAGGGTCAGGGTAGGCAGCATCACTGGATTTGAACTCTAAGCCCATTGCTAGGCAGGACAAAGAAATGGAAAGACTCAGTCTTATGATCTTGGAAACATGATATTATGAGAGACACACACATTTCTCAATGCTCCCAAGATAGGAGCTCTTCTTGTCTACAGATCAAGGTTGCCCATGCAAAGTCAATTGTGTTCTGTTTAGGAATCAACAAACAGCAAGCTGCAGCTAGGTACCACACCTAATGACAATGGCCACACCTAACACAGTGGAATGGCCCAGCCCACTGTGGGCGGTGCCAGTCCTAGGCAGGTGGTCCTGGGAATCTAGGAAAGGTAACTGAATGTGAGCCTGAAGAACAAGCCAGTAAACAATGTCCCTGTATGGCCTCTGCTTTAGCTCCTGCCTCCAGTTTTCTGACTTGGATTCCTGTCTTGACTTCCCTTCATGATGAACTGTGGTAGGAATGCATAAGTCAAATAAATCCTTTTCTCCCCAAGTTGCTTTTGATCATAATGTATTATTATCTCAGCAACAGAAACCTAAGACCATATACACACACATACATAAATATGTATATGTCTTAGTGAGGTTGCTGTGAAGAGACAACATGGCCATGGCAACTCTTATAAAGGAAAATCATTTCATTGTGGTAGCTTGCCTACAGTTTCAGAGGTTCTGTCCACTATCATGGCGGAGAGCATGACTGCATGCAGGCAGATGTGCTGGAGCTGAGAGTGCTACATCTTACAGCCAACAGGAAGCCGACTGAGTGTCACATTTAGAGAAGCTCGAACAAAAGAGACCCCAAAGCCCACCCCCACAGTGACACCCCTCCTCCAACAAAGCCCCACCTCCTAATAGTGCCACTCTCTTTAGGGGCCATTTTCTCTCAACCCACCACGGTATATTTATATTATAAAGCAAAAATTTAAAAATGCTTTCACCCAGTGGCTTTCTCCTACCTGCTGTATCGTAAACTAGCACATGACATGCATGGTTGGAACAGCATAGCTTTTTCCTGAAGACTGACAACTGGAGTCCTGTGGGTTGTGGGTTGTCATCTGTCCCAGGCATGACCCACATGCCCACATCGGCACAGGTCTGTACTGGCTTGCCTCTACTTATGCTGTGTTCACCCCTATTCCTTGTGGTCTGTTCAAGGGGCTGGTGAGTTTTCAGGACAGCCAGCAGGAGGTGCTCTGCAGTCGGGAGGGTCTACCCATTCATTCGCTCCTTTGTTTATTAGCAATGCCACTAATAAACAATACAATATCACATAGTATATCACTTTCTGCACATTTCTCCGGTGTAAGGCACGCTCCTTGGCATTAGGGTACAGAAGTGAACTGCTACACTCTTAGACCCGATGGACCTATTTTTCCTCATCCCTGCTCCTCCAGGCATAGCCCTCTGATGACAACACCTCCCAGAGGATAAGTCTTTGGTGATGGAGTGGCTCATCCCTTCCTACTATGGGCATCATTTGGAGGTGTTCAACCCTCCGTATCGTGAGTCTGCTCTATCTACATTCCCAAGATGGACCTGTCTGCCCAGGAAGCCCTATCTATAAGAAGCACTATCTATCCCGATAAGAGAGAGAAAACCAAGGAAATGGTGATATGTTCCCACTTAGCAAATACTTCCTGAGGGCTCCAGTGTACTACACCCTTTTCTAGGCACTGGAGCCCTAAATAAAGTAAAGAGACACAAACTCATTCCTAAAAGTGCCCTTTCTGGTAGGCTGGATGTGTGTGCTGCACAGCAAACAGCAGGCAAGAGGAAGAAGATGGAGGAAAATCAGGCAGGAAAGCATTTATGGAATGATGGGAGGAGATGGTGATTCACATGTGTGGACAGAGTGAGGGCTCGGGAGAGTTATTCAAGCAAAGATTACCTCCTCTTACACAGGGGTTCCTGAGCCCTGAAGGGCGGGATTTGATGGAAATATCCCATTTAGGGCTCAGTGTTCCAAGGCCTCTCACTCTCTGGATATTGTCTGGCTGTGGATCTCTGTATCTGTTCCCAGCTGCTGCAGGAAGAAGCTTCTCTGATGATGGTTGAGCAAGGCACTGATCTATGAGTATAGGATGTCATTAGGAGTCATTTTTTTTTATTGCTGACTTCTTTAGTAGAACAGTAGTATATAGGTTCCTGGGCAATCTAGTTTCAGGTTTCTTGACCTACTGAATAGTGTTGCATATGGGTTCCATCTCATTGAGTGGGCCTTAAGTTAAACAGATATTGGTTAGCTACTCCCACAAGCCTTGCAATTCCCATCAAAATTCCAATACAGCTCTTCACAGATCTTTAAAGGACAGTTTTCAGTTTCATAGAGGAACACATGCATAAACAAAAATCCTAGGATATTTGAAACAATCCTGAATAATAAAGGAACCTATGGAGGTATCTCCATCCCTGACCTCAAAGTGTACTGCAGAGCTATATCCATAAAAGTATTGGCAGGATATTGACACAAAAATAGACACACAGGTCAGTGGAATTGAACTGAACACCAAGACATAAACTTACACACATTATGGACATCTGATTTTTGATAAAGAAGCCAGAAGTACACATTGGAAAAAAGACAGCATCTTCAACAAATGGTACTGGCCAAACTGGATGTCTGTCTGTAAAAGAATACAAATAGATCCATATTTTTTTAAAAAAATTTATTTATTTATTTATTCTGTCTGTGTCTATGCTTGCAGGCCAGAAGAGGGCACCAGACCCCATTACAGATGGTTGTGAGCCACCATGTGGTTGCTGGGAATTGAACTCAGGACCTTTGGTAGAGCAGGCAATGCTCTTAACCCCTGAGCCATCTCTCCAGCCCAAATAGATCCATATTTATCACCCTGCACATAACTCAACTCCAAACGTATCAAAGACCTCAACATAAAACCATAGACCCTGAACCTAATAAAGTGTAAAATAGCCTTGAACTTATTGGCACAGGAAAATCTTTCTGAACAGAACACCTTCAGTACAGGCACTAAGATCAACAGTTAATAAATGGAACCTCATGAAACTGAAAAGCTTCTGCAAGGCTAAGGACACCATCATTCAGACAAAGTGGCAGTCTACAGAATAAGAAAAGAGTTTTACTAACTACACATCCAGTAGAGGGCTAATATCCAAAATATATAAAGAACTCAAGAAACTAGATATCAAGAAAACAATTAACCCAATTAAAACATGGGGTACAGAGCTGGGTGGTGGCGGCACAGTACTTAAGAAGCAGAGGCAGGCAGATCTCTGTGAGTTCTAGGCCAGCCTGGTCTACAGAGTGAGTTCCAGGACAGCCAGAACTATGCAGAGAAAAACTATCTCAAAAAATTTTTTTAAAAAAAGAGTATGTGTGTACGGATCCAACTCCTAAAAGAAGACACTCACATGGCTGAGAAACACTTAAAGAAATGTTCAACATCCTTAGCCATCATGGAACTAACTACAAATCAAAACTACTTTGAGATTTCATCTTACACATGTCAGGATAGCTAATATTAATGAAATAAGTGACAGCTCACGCTAGTGAGGATCTAGAGCAGGGGGAACTCATCTAATGCTGGTGGGAGTGTGAACTTGTATAGCCAAGATAGAAATCAGTGTGGTTCCTCAGGAAGATGGGAGTTGATCATCCTACCACAGAGAAACCTGCTCAACCATGTTCACTGATGCTCTGTTCATAACAGCCAGAAACTGGAATCAACCTAGATTCCTCAACAGAACAATGGATAAAGAAAATGTGATACATTTACAGAATGAAATATTACTCAGCCATTAAAAAGATCACAAAATTTGCAGGTGAACGAATGGAACTTGAAAAAAAAATCATCCTGTGTGAGGAAACCCAGAGAAATGATTATATATTCATGTATATGTGGATATTAGCTGTTAAGTCAATGATAACCATGCTAAAGTCTATAGAGCTACAGGGGTTAGATGTAAAGTGAGGGACTAGACAGGACAGATAGATATCATTAGGAAAGAGAAATAGAAGAGGTAG